>NC_057803.1:620498092-620645607 GCF_018294505.1 Triticum aestivum
CCAAGCTAACCAGCCCTTTAAGGTATACTTTTGAAATGCTAATGCAAATTTTAAATTCATTTTAGGACTTATTTTGTTTTAGGCAAGTTTGTGATATAAAGTTTTGAGCAATAATGTGAATCTAAAGGGTGACCAAGGCCCTGCCTTGCCGTCTGGGAATTTGTGTTATTACTGTAACTAGTTACATGTTCAGACTTTCCACATATGTTTTAGGAGGTTGGCATGGATGGCTGGGTTCAGAGGTCTTTGGTTTTCCGTCACTGCAGAGAGCTTGATCGTGGTGGGGCGGCTGTGAGAGTCACAACGCCAACAAACAGTGAGGATAGCACGTGTAGGTATATGGTAGCATAGCTAGAACTTTCCTTTTCTTTTGTAGCGTCCCTGTTTTACCACAACAATGACACTGCAAAAGAAGCAGTTCATATTGGATACATAGGGACTGTTTGGTTTGAGACTAAGTTTGCCAAAGGTTACCACACCTAAGGTTAGAGCATCTCCAGCCGTTGGCCCTCCAGGAGGCGCTAAAAATCGCACCCTGAGGACGCACCGGCGCAAACCGCGTGCTGGGGGCGTGATGCTCCCCAGTCGCGGCACCCACGATTTTTTTGAAAACTAAAATTCGACACAAACAAGGCGCAAACAGGGCACAAACTTCGGCGAGTTCATACATATTTAAAATATTTTACAAAATAAGAAAAAAAGGCTACTAGGCCCGTTGTCACCCTCGCCGTTCCTCGCCGCCCGCCGCCCGCCGCCCTTGAAGCTCTACATGCCGAGGAGCCTGTCGAACTGGGTGTAGTCGCCGCCGCCGCCGCCGTCGTTGTCGTCGCCTCCTCCGCGGCCGCCGTCCCTGCTGCCCCCTCCCCAGGTTGGCGCGGCGGGTTGGACGGTCCGGGGGCGTCCTCGTCCTCGTCGCTGTCGAGGATCACCATGTCGTTCTCGTCCTCGTGCCCACGCTTGCGGGCGGCTATCTCCTCCAGGGCTCGGCGCTGCCGGATGATGCGGAGCATCCCATGATCATCCCCATGGACCTACCATCGTCGCATCAAGAACCTAGAGGACCCATGACACGAGCACGAGCTAGAGCTCTCGAGAACGAGGTGACTTCCTTCCTTAGTGATATCACATATGATCCACTCGAGACATGGTTACTACCTAAGTCCGATATGCTATGCATGATCAGGTGTCAAGAGGAGCCTCCCGAAGATGCACGTGAAGACGGACAAGCCGCCAAGTCCATGGATGAAGAGAACCACCGGAAGGAGACGAAGACAGCTCCAGGGCCCGGACATCCGGACCCCAGCCCCGGACATCCGGCCGCTGGAGACATGCCAACACAGCAGCAGACCAGCCACAGAAAATCTACAGGGCCCGGACATCCGGCCCCCAAGCCCCGGACATCCGGCCTCCCACGAAGCCCCGGACATCCGGCCACCAGCCCGGAAATCCGGCCTCGCCTAACTAGAGACCACAGAAGTTTTGCACTTCAGCCCGGACATCCGGCCCGAGCCCCGGACATCCGGCGCCTCGCGAAGCCCCAGACATCCGGCCCCCAGCCTGGACATCCGGCGCCTGTCTGTGCACAGTGAACGGGCCAAGGGCCCATGTACCCCTCCAACTCGTCCCAACTTGTACTAGACTTTAAATAGACCTCTCCCTTCTCCTTTCTAGGGTTAGCATTGGTTTAGCTCATATGTGAGATAGAGCTTTTCTCATCCATACCGGATCGTCTCTTCGAGAGTGACCGCGGCCCCTCTACGGAGAAGATCCTCTTGGATTCAAGACCCCCTCTTGGGTGGCCCCATCAAGACCTCCTTCTAGGAGAAGAACCGGTTACTTTGTATCGTCCTCTGCTGACCTTGTATCATCGTGTATCTCTTTGTGTTAATCGATCTAGCGCATGTGTGATCTATTTCTTGTTGGTTGAGTGTTTCTCTCGCGTCTCCCCTCGTTTTTCCCCTTGTGTTCTTCGTGTCCACCGTAGGGATCCGCTCCTTTCGTGAAGGATCGGCCATCTAGGGTTCCACCCTACATCATCTTGGTATCATGAGCCACGTTGATCACGATTTTGGAGTTCCCTCTCTTTGTTTTCTAGCTTATTTTGTTGTTTTTCGTCCTAATCCAAAAATTGCCCCAAAAAAATAGCCCCAAATTTTTTTTTTGTGATTTGTTGGTGTGATGAAGTTTTGTTGGATTTCGTGTGTTGCAGGTAGATCTAGCATTCCCCCACCTTTTCCCCAATTTCCATCCACAAAATCTTCCGCATTTTGCCCCGATTTGACCTCTCCACGCGGTGTTCTTCTAGTTCATCCACGGATCCAGAGCCCGGACATCCGGCCATCACCCCCGGACATCCGGCCCCTGGCAGCAAAACCACCCATCCACCATCCTTTTCCCGCCTAACTCTCGCCAAATTTTGTCCCGGTGCCACATACACTTCCGCATACCTCCACCACTTCCGCATAGCACCACCATAGCCTTTCCCGCTACCAACTCCGACAATTTTGCCAAATTTTGCTTTGAGAATTTGAGTTGTGGTTTCCGTGTCCTTTTGTGTTTCGGCTATCTAGGTACGGTTCAATATCAACATCACCACCGCTCATCTTCGCCAAGGACCACTACGAATGGCTACATTACTTTGGTATCACCTTCACCTTGGATATCAACTTGGTATTGTGATATCATCATACTCTTTTGCAATTGCATTGATAACCCCATGGCCTTACTTTTGCGTCACTTACCCATCGAGACTAGCCTTTGAGTATTGCCGGCAACATGACTTGTGCACATTAGTGTTCATACTTCTCATAGAATACATACCATCATTGTGTTGCATCTCTTGGCATCGTCACTTGTGTCACAAAGTTGTTGTCGCATACACAATTGCTATCTTGGTTCGTGAAGCATTGCATAAGAAAAGAGCTCAAACATCAAAGAGCCAAACAAGCTTTTAAGCAAAAGAGGAAAGATAAGCAAAGAGCTTATAAGCAAGAACCATAGCATCATACAACATTAAGATTGTCATACTTGATCATCTTGGTTCAACGCATAGGAACATCATACATATAGCATACTTGGGATAGAAGTCGTTGCATTTTTGCTTAGTAGGTCGTGCACAAGTTCGTATCCGCCTATTGTGCAATTGTGCTAGCGTCTCTCTAGTGTTGTGCAACAAGAGCATCTTGGTGAATTCCACATTTTGGCTCATCCTTGGTTGCATAACCCCATCTTATCCATTTGCGTGTGTGTTTCCGTGTACCATATCTTGCTATTGGTCTATTTGTTGCATTTCTAATTTTTTTCCAACATTATTGAGTCTCACTTACAATTGCATCAAATTTTGTGCCACCATCCTAACCGAGCTCCACCATAAGCTTTACTTGTGTAGGTGTGAGAACCGACAAGAATTGGTACCAATTGTGCTATTTCCTTGCTACACATTGGAGTCATCTTTGATCCATTGTCAACATCGGTCAAGGTACATTGGATATTGGTTCTTCCCTTTCTCCCACTCACATATCTTTGTTTGGAATGATGGATAGGCCAAGCACTTCTACCAACCCACTTTTCTTGGAGCAAGACGATGACATGTCTTCCTTTGTCACCAAGACTCAACTATTTGGTGCACAACGAGCTTTGCATCAAGAACAACTTGCTTTGGGCGGCCGCATCGACAACCTCGCCACCGACCTACGTCAATCCGAGCATCGTACAAGGGATTACTTCGACAACAAGCTCGACGAACACAAGCTTGAGAATGACGCAAGAATGGACGAGATTCGTACCTTGTTTCTCCGTTCTTCTACTTCGTCTTTGTCAAGAAGGAGGCGCTCAAGTCGACACTCCGACGAAACCATCTCCGGTTCAACTACACCGACATCGAACACTCTTCGTCGTGCCGCGCGTCAAGACCGTCAAGCTAATCGCAATCCTCTACACGACACCGACTCTTAAGAGCATCGACATTGCCAAAACCAAGACGCTTTCGCACAAGCACAAGAACAGCAACGCCAACGACAACAAGAACAAGAGGAGCGAGCGCGACAACATCAAGATGCACAAGACGCCGAGGCGGAGCGCCAACAACAACAACTCCGTGAAGCTCAAGCACTTGAGGCGCAACGTGCCCTTCATGACTCAAGTCGTGCCGTAGCCAATCGAGGCCGACAAGCTCGTCTCCATCAAGAAGCACTTCGCGATGAAGCTCAAGAACGAATTTACCAAGACCGCGTGCAGCGACAAGCTCCTCGTCAACATAGACAAGCTCCCCCTCAAGCAAGACAAGAACGTCAAGTCCATCGAGAGCAAGAAGACAATGGACACAATCATCGCTGAGAGCAACATGAGGTTGACAACCCTCCTCGCCAAGAGCAACATGAGGTCAACAATCCTCTTTGCCAAGAGCACGATAACAATGTCAATCCTCAACGACATGGGCATCATCATCCCCGACCCCAACACAATGAAGAGCAACGATACGGCAAGCTAAAGTTCACCATGCCAAAGTTCAATGGAAGCAATGACCCCGAAGAGTACATCTCATGGGCATTGAAGGTTGACAAAATCTTCCGCTTGCACAACTACGAAGAAGAGAAGAAGATCGCAATGGCATCCCTAGAATTCCAAGACTACGTCCTCATTTGGTGGGAACAAATCATTGAGCGCCGAGCGGCAAGAGGTGAACCACCCATCACCACTTGGAGACAAATGAAGGATGTCATGAGAGCACGATTCATGCCAAACTACTACAACCGCGACCTCTTCAAGAAACTTCAACAACTCAAACAAGGAACCAAGAGCGTTGAAGAGTACTGCAAGGAAATGGAGATTGCCATGATACGAGCCAATGTCAAAGAAGATGATGAGCAAACTATGGCACGGTTCTTGAATGGACTCAATCATCTTATCAAGAAAATCGCCGACTTCCAACCATACTCGAACCTCATCGAGCTAGTGCACCAAGCTACCAAAGCGGAATGACAACTACAAGACGACTTCAAGTACGCCAAGTTCTCATCCAAGTCCTATGGCCTCTCCAACAATCAAGCTTCGACGACTCAAACACCTTCTACCTCAACCAAGACCTCTACAAGCAACGGCGACAAGTCAAGTTACAAGAAAGTTTCGACAAGCACAAGTCGTCCTCCTACTACAAGCAACTTCAAGAAAGCTTCATCATCATCTACTCCACCCGATGAGACTGTCAAGACAAGTTCTATCAAATGCTTCACATGCGGAGGCCGAGGCCACAAGTCCTTCGAGTGCACAAACAAGTGCACCATGATCCTCAACGACGACAGAACCTACGACTCCATGAGCGAAGGAGAAATGGAAGCTCTTGAGCAAGTGGCCATGCACCGACAAGTGAACAATGAAGATGAAGATGACCAAGTCTTTTGCGATGAAGACTCAAGTCCCGCTCTTGTTGTCTCCAAGGTCTTGGCTCTTCAACATCAACAAGACGAAGATCAAAGATGCCATATCTTCCACACAAAGGCCAGCATCAATGGACGTTCCGTCAAGGTCATCATCGATGGAGGTAGTTTTCACAACTTAGCAAGTGAAGAACTTTGTTCCAAGCTCCAATTGGTCAAGATGAAGCATCCTCACCCATACAAGGTTCAATGGCTAAGCGACACCGGCACCATACAAGTCGAGCATAGAGTACAAGTCTCTTTCAAGATCGGCACCTATGAAGACACTTTGGAGTGTGATGTCCTTCCGATGACCGTGTGCCACCTCCTCCTTGGACGGCCATGGCAATTTGACCGAGGTGTCATTCACAATGGGCGTACAAATCACTATAGCTTCAAGATGAAAGGGAAGGAGTTTGTGCTACGCCCTATGTCTCCAAGCCAAGTGCTCGCCGACAAGCAAAACACCCATCGTGGAGAGAATAGTGAGAGAGCGAACCACCGAAAAGAGAGTGAGCGCCACAAGCCCAAATTGACTGCCTCCACGATGAGCGACAAGAAAAACTTAGTTCTCTTTGCCACCAAACGTGAGATGAGAGAAGTGTGTGAGAACCCATCAAGTGTCCTACACTATGTCCTATTGTGCAAGGACGAGGTCACAAAAGCTAACAACTCTTACGATCTACCTTTGGTGTTATCTTCTCTATTGCAGGAATTCCAAGATGTTTTCCTCGATGAGCTACCTCCGGGTCTACCTCCACTACGAGGCATTGAGCACCGAACTGATCTCATCCCCGGAGCGCCGCTTCCCAACAAAGCTCCATACCGCGTCAACCCCGAAGAAACCAAAGAAATACAAAGGCAAGTAAAGCATCTCATAGACCATGGACATGTGCGTGAAAGTTTAAGTCCTTGTGCCGTACCGGTCATCCTTGTGCAAAAACGTGACGGTAGCTTTCGCATGTGCTCCGATTGTAGACCTATCAATGCTATCACTGTTAGATATAGGTACCCCATTCCACGCCTTGATGATATGCTTGATGAACTTAGCGGTTCCACTATCTTTTCCAAAATTGATCTTAAAAGTGGTTACTATCAAATCCGCATACAAGAGGGTGATGAATGGGAAACCGCTTTCAAAACAAAGTTCGGTCTATATGAGTGGTTAGTCATGCCTATGGGTTTATCGGAAGCACCCGGTACTTTCATGCGTCTTATGCATTACGTGTTTCGCCCTTACATTGGTGAATTTGTTGTTGTCTACTTTGATGATATCCTTGTGTTTAGCAAATCTCTCAAAGAGCATGTCACCCACCTTCGCACCATTCTACAAACTCTTCGAAAAGAGCAACTTTATGCTAATATGGAAAAATGCCTATTTGGTGTTGACAAGCTTGTTTTCTTGGGTTCCGTAGTTTCTTCTAAGGGTGTTCATGTTGATGAAACTAAGATCAATGCTATTAAAACTTGGCCCCAACCAACCAATTTGCAACAAGTGCGTAGTTTTCTTGGTTTAGCCGGTTTCTACCGTAGATTTGTGAAAGATTTTAGTACCATTGCTTCACCTTTGCATGCTTTGAGTAAGAAAAATGCACCGTTTGTTTGGGGAACATCTCAAGATATTGCTTTCAATGAGCTTAAGAATTTGCTTACTCATGCTCCCGTGCTTGCATTACCCAACTTTGACAAACCTTTCGAAATTCATTGCGATGCTAGTGGTAATGGCATAGGAGGTGTGTTAACGCAAGTGAAGCGCCCCATTGCATATTTTAGTGAGAAACTATTCGGAGCGCAACTCAATTACCCGATCTATGACAAAGAGCTATATGCTTTAGTGCGAGTTTTACATGAATGGGAACATTACCTTCGCTCACATGAGTTCATCATCCATACCGACCATGAAACACTTAAATACCTTAAGGGTCAAACTAAGTTAAACAAGCGTCATGCTAAATGGAGTGAATTTATTGAGTCATTTCCTTATGTCATCAAGTACATTAAGGGCAAAGAAAATGTTGTGGCGGACGCGCTTTCCCATATATGCATGCTTGTCACTACACTTGAGTTGAATGTCATTGGTTTTGAGCATATCAAAGACTTGTATGAGCATGATCCTACATTTGCTATTCCCTATGCCAAGTGTTTGACGCATACTTCTTGGAATCGATACTACATCAAAGAGGGATATCTTATGAGAGCTAACAAACTTTGCATCCCCGAGTCCTCTTTTCGTTTGTTGCTTTTACAGGAATCTCATGGAGGCGGACTCATGGGACACTTTGGACACGACAAGACATTTGCTATGCTCTCCAAGAATTACTTTTGGCCCAAGATGCACCGCGACGTCAATCGCTTCACCAACCGATGTTCTACATGTCGCAAAGCTAAGTCTAAAGCCCAATCTCATGGCCTCTATATGCCGCTTCCAATTCCGTATCAACCATGGGAAGATATTAGCATGGACTTTGTGCGTGGTTTGCCTAGAACTAGAAATGGCAAGGATTCCGTTTTTGTTGTTGTGGACCGTTTCTCCAAAATGGCTCATTTGATTCCTTGCAACAAGATAGACGATGCTTCACATGTTGCAAATTTGTTTTGTAGGGAAATTTTGCGCCTTCATGGAGTGCCAAAGACGATTGTCTCGGACCGCGACGTCAAGTTCTTGAGTTACTTTTGGAAGACCTTGTGCACCAAGCTCAGAATCAAGCTCTTGTTCTCTTCGGCATACCATCCACAAACCGATGGCCAAACGGAGGTGACCAACCGTACGCTCTCCACCCAACTACGTGTGTTGATAAAGAAGAACATCAAGGAGTGGGAAGAGTGCCTACCCATCGCCGAGTATGCCTACAACCGAGCAAGACACTCAACCACCAGCAAGTCCCCCTTCGAGGTCGTCTATGGCTTCAACCCATTGTCCCCATTGGACATTCTACCTCTACCGCTTCAAGAGCGCACAAACATGGACGCGAGTGCCCGAGCAAACTTCCTCAAGAAGATGCATGAAGATACAAGGAACACCATCGAGCGCCAAGTACAACGACTCGCGACCAAGCTCAACATCAACAAGCAACACATGATGTTCCATGTTGGAGATCTTGTGTGGCTACACCTTCGCAAGGATCGCTTCCCTAATGAACGCAAGTCCAAGCTACTACCCTGAGCGGATGGACCCTTCAAGGTGCTTGCACGCTACAACAACAATGCATAAAAGATTGGCATCTCACGCGACAAGTACTCCTTGAGCGACATCTTCAACATCAAAGATCTCTCCCCGTACCATGGTGATGAGGATTTCGATCCGAGGTCGGATCTTTCCCAAGGGAGGGGAGATGATGCGGGGCATCCCATGATCATCCCCATGGACCTACCATCGTCGCATCAAGAGCCTAGAGGACCCATGACATGAGCACGAGCTAGAGCTCTCGAGAACGAGGTGACTTCCTTCCTTAGTGATATCACATATGATCCACTCGAGATATGGTTACTACCTAAGTCCGATATGCTATGCAGGATCAGGTGTCAAGAGGAGCCTCCCGAAGATGCACGTGAAGACGGACAAGCCGCCAAGTACATGGATGAAAAGAACCACCGGAAGGAGACAAAGACAGCTCCAGGGCCCGGACATCCGGCCCCCAGCCCCGGACATCCGGCCGCTGGAGACATGCCAACAGAGCAGCAGACCAGCCACAGAAAATCTACAGGGCCCGGACATCCGGCCCCCAAGCCCCGGACATCCGGCCTCCCACGAAGCCCCGGACATCCGGCCACCAGCCCGGAAATCCGGCCTCGCCTAACCAGAGACCACAGAAGTTTTGCACTTCAGCCCGGACATCCGGCCCGAGCCCCGGACATCCAGCGCCTCGCGAAGCCCCGGACATCCGGCCCCCAGCCCGGACATCCGGCGCCTATCTGCGCACAGTGAACGGGCCAAGGGCCCATGTACCCCTCCAACTCGTCCCAACTTGTACTAGACTATAAATAGACCTCCCCCTTCTCCTTTCTAGGGTTAGCATTGGTTTAGCTCATATGTGAGATAGAGCTTTGCTCATCCATACCGGATCATCTCTTCGAGAGTGACCGCGGCCCCTCTACGGAGAAGATCCTCTTGGATTCAAGACCCCCTCTTGGGTGGCCCCATCAAGACCTCCTTCTAGGAGAAGAACCGGTTACTTTGTATCGTCCTTTGCTGACCTTGGATCATCGTGTATCTCTTTGTGTTCATCGATCTAGCGCATGTGTGATCTATTTCTTGTCTCCGCTCATTTTTTCCCTTGTGTTCTTCGTGTCCACCATAGGGATCCGCTCCTTTCCTGAAAGATCGGCCATCTAGGGTTCCACCCTACATCACCGGACCATCTCGTCGTGGAGGTAGTCGTCCCGCGCCCACTTTAGGGCGGCCTCGTCGGAGAAGCTGCGCCGGACAATGGCCTCGTACTACGCGGAAAGGCCAGGCTCCACCTTCGGCCTGATGAGGACGAGGCGGCCAGATGTGGGGGAGGAGTCGGCGATGCGGACGCCGGAGCTGCAGGTGCGCTGGCTGACTGGCGTGTCCTGGGGCTCCGGCTTGACGGGGCGGAGGCAGGGAGAGCCGGACGAGCGGCCAGACGAGGAGGAGGACGCCCACGGATCCATGCGCCTCGGTGTCCATGAGCTCCCACGCCGACGGGAGAAGGACGGGGGAGCGGGGTACTCTGCCGGCGCTGATCCTCTATGCCCCGGGCACCCGCATGTCCGGAGGGACCGGGTACTCAGCCTCATAGAGGAGCTGAGTTTCGTCCTCGTGAAGGTGGCGGCGGCCGAAGCCGTTCACCGCCGCGCCATCGCCTGGAAAGCACTCGGCCACGGTTGAACTGGAAACGGCGAGAAGAGAGGGAGGAACGGGGGTGTCGAGGAACGAGGGCGTCGGCGGTGGAGAGTCTGTGTGTCACCGGCGCGCTGGGGGCGGCTTATATAGGCGGAGGCGCCGCCCATACGCATGGCCGCCGTGTGTACGCGTGGCGCGCGAGGGACGCGCGTCGTCCCGTCTTCACTGCGCCGCCCGTGAGGCATCAATGGAGAAGGCTGACCGGCGCGGCTGCGCGTGGCAGCTTTGGCATTGATTCCGCCGCGGGAATCGAGGCGATGAGGACGACGAAGCGGCGAGAAGAGCCGAGTCTCTGCCAAGGAGAGCCCGCCGATTTTCGCGCCAAAAACGATTCAGCCGGCGCCCCCAAGCACCCCCCAGCGTGCAGGGTTCGGCCTGCGTCCGCCGGCGTCAATTTTGGCCCGAGCCGGCGAAAAAAGGGCCTTTGGGGGCGCGACTGGGCCGATTTTTCGGCGCCGGCGGCCAAAAAATCGCCTGGGGGGCCTTGTTTGGGGCGCGGCTGGAGATGCTCTTAGGCAAGTTTGACCAACTTAGATGTGTGTTTGGTTCAAACCACATCTTAGGCAAGCCACACTTGGGTCCCAAATTTCATGCACTCAAAAAGTATGGTAAGATTCCCTTAGGCTTGCCAACTTGTGGCTCTCATTTTGAAGAACTAACCTTAGACAAGTTTGGTAATATTGTATGGCAAAGTGTGGCACTCCTAGGCCTAGAACCAAACAGCCCCATAATCCTTTGGTGATGGCAATCTGAGCTTCCTGTTCTTTGCCCCAGAAGGTCATCTATAAATACCCAAGCTCTAACAGGTTTGCAGTTGCAGCCGAAGAATATTGTGTTATGCATAATTATAGCACTCTCAGTGTAGAATAAGATATTCTACATCCAAGTCCATTCATTGAGCCAGCTCAACCCCGGCTCTGGGTGCGCCTCACCCAACCCGTCACTGCTTGCACCACGCCTGCAGGATCCATTGGATGTATATTTTCTGTGTTATTACGTTGATGATTTTATTAAATCGTGAGGATCAGGAGGTGTGTTACTCATTCATCGCAGGGTGAAAGGAATAACTCTTTTCACAATGCTTAGCTCTCTAGCTCGGCGCGTAAGAGCGACATGACACCTTTGTTTTTCAACTTGATGGTTTTGTAGTGATGATTGGTGATACTATTTCAAATTCCAACGATTGACTCATATTGAAATCATCAAACTTTTCTTAATAGGCGACCCAAGCAAAAACCTTTCTTTAATGAGATGCTTACCTGAGTTCTTGTAATGGTTATAGGCCAATGCCACCCTGCTTTGTAAGTTAGTAGCCTATAACAAAAATAATTGTAGAGCTTTAGTCCACCGTTGATGCCCCCCTCCTAGAGCAGTACTGTTTGAAATTTTGTATTCTATACTTGGCGAAAATAATAGGGGTATGTAAAACACATTTTAGTGATCAGGGATTGCACGGAACAACACTACTAGCACACCAACCAAAAAATATATAGGTGGCAAACTTGAAATGGTATTTTTGGCGTTTACTGTACACTATTGGCATACTCTCAAAAGAGTTGGTTGGCCTGAATAACAATTGACGATCATTGGCCAAAAAAAGAGGGTAACAATTCATGATTTATTTATCCAGGAAAATGTTGTGCTGAGAAATTATATTACAGATCCAACTATCTATGAAATACGGTTTTGCCTTATAAACCGGTAGAGATCGAGTATATCTATAAACACAAAAAACCCTAATACTCCAATATGCAAGAAAAAAAGACTTTCACTATGTAACTATTTTTGTTCAAGTTTTAGTATGTAGAGTAAAAATATCACCAAACTTTCAGTACCTTATCTGTAAGTGAACAAAATTCAGTATCAATCAGATTAAGTTCATTGACGACCTCCTCCGTCAGTGATAAGTTTCCCATATCAATCCTATTAAGCTCAGTGGCTATCTCCCTTGTGGTGGGCCTTTTCTGTCGGTCATCCTCGAGACATCTTAAAGCTATTCCAATGCATGCATTAACTTGTTGGCATGAGTGTGGTGACATTGTTGGATGTAGCTTTTTTCGCCATTTTTCACATACCTGAAAAATTCAAATAAAGTGTTGACATGCTGCATACATGTAACGAGAAATAATAAGAAGAAAAATAAATGTGTGAAAATAAGAGTATGCATGAGCAAGAAACTATTTCTTTTCTTACAAGCTCAATGAATGTTTCAGAAGGATCACGTCCACAATCGCGATAACTCTGGCGTCCTGCCATTATTTGTAGGATTACGGCACCCAAACTGAACACATCATATTTTTGTGAGATTATGTTTTCGTTAATATATTCCGGTGGCATGAATCCCCTGCATGGTATCATATCCAATTAATTTGCAACAAAGTTATATTGGAATTGCTTACTTCTCATAAGGTACCAACTCACATTGTCCCTATCAATGTTCCTGTTGCCGTGGTAATGGTTTTTGCTGAAGGGAAGATTCTTGATATACCAAAATCTCCTATTTTCGGCATCATGTTGTTGTCCAGCAGTATATTTGCTGGCTTTAAGTCTAGATGGTAAATATTTACGCTATGAAGATAATTTAAACCGGAACACACTCCCTTAATTATTTTGTAACATGTCTGCCAATCAAGTCCGCATGGCTGCTCATCTGTTGACATAAACATGAAATATACTCAAATACGTCAAGTGATTGATTGAAAATTAGATATACTGTTTCTTTTCATGCAAAATAAGATAGTCTAAGTAGAGCACGGTCATACCAGAAAGGTGCCTCTCAAGGTCTCCACCATGCAAATATTCAAAGCAGAGAATTCTTATTGGCTCATGAGCAAAGATATATTTTTCATCGAGCTTCATCCAGTTGCCTGGATGATAGCAGTAGCCAACATACTGTATGATATTTTGATGATGGGCCCTAATAATGTTATTGAACTCATCTGCAAATTTCGTGACTTCAGGCCCTATGTGAGTAAGCTTCTTCAGGGCAATCTCTTCCCCGTTGTCCAATACTCCCTGTTAAATATTTCTTGTTCATATGGCACATGTGTGGGTACTTGAAGTTCGCAGTAGCAGATCAGTTAAGAAAATAGAAAATTCAATTTACAATCGCACCTTGTAAACTACTGCAAACCCACCCTTCCCAATTATGCGGTCCTCAGAAAGATTATTCGTAATATGTCGTAAGAAGTCGAGTGTAAACTCCCTTGACGTTGGAGTTGTATCCACTAAATTGCTCTCCATTGTATCCTATATCTCCTGCTGGTTAGGACGAGTATCCATGTCCCATCGATCGAATAAGACAGAAATTGTTTCAAATTGATGAGCTGAAAGGTTGAATGCATAACTTTCACAAATACTCCCTCCATTCCTAAATATAAGTCTTTCTAGAGATTCCAATACGGACTATATACGGAGTAAAATGAGTGAATCTACATTCTAAAATATGTCTATATACATCCGTATATAGTCCACATTGGAATTTCTAAAAAGACTTATATTTAGGAACAGTGGGAGTAATAGACATGTTTCTAACTTAGAAGGGAATATATACATGTGGGTACATACCCTGTTCTTTTTACAAACACTAACTCAGGAGCTTAGATAATCTCATATTGACCTACTTGCTGAGATGTGCAGCATACCTACCTAGCTAACTAAAAACTTCTTCATTTGTTCGTGGCTAAAGCAGCAGCAAGCTAGCTAACTAACAAGAAATAAAATTCATACTATTACAACGAGCTAGCAAGCTCAAGAGCTGATAATTGAAGAAAACTAAAGAAATGGAAGCAGCCAGCGAGCAGCTTTCTTCAACAAAAATCGACCAAAAGGATAAAGGGTTAACAGAGGAATCCTTAGTAGCCAGCTAATTCGGTAGAATGATTAACAGAGGAATCATTAGTAGCTAGCTATTCGGTAGAACGCAAGCTAGCACCTCAAGTCCTGGACTAACCTGGAGAGCGCCCTTCTGAAGGGGGAATAAGAGCATGTACGAATTGAAATGAGACCTTAATCCCCTATGTAGGATGCTTCCACCGGCTTGCATGAGCAGAGAGAGAAGTAAGCGGAGGGTGTTAGAGAGGAGGACACGCAAAACAAGTTGTGATTGATTGCGATGCAGACCTGGAAGAAAAACCACCTCTGTCTGTACCTTTACAATATACTCCATCGAAGCCATAATTGACAAGACGCCAACTTGGTACCGCTAAAAGAACGGACAACTAACGGAGCAATGGCTTGCAGCGACAACTTGGAGATAATTAATTGCAGAATTGTTATAGTTCAAGTGACCAGAAAAGAACTATATTTTCCAGGCGGAGTAGGTGGGCAAGTGAGAGGTGGTCATTGGCGGAGGCACAGTGGAGGAAAATACAAGTGCAAGACGATCATAAGCCGCTGTCGATTGAAAATTAAGAAATCGAAATCAATAGGGATGCACTGCAATATTTCTCCTCCAGGTTCAAAGTTTGAGAGAAGAGGGAACCCTCCACCCCTATTTGCCGTCCAATCTGGCATGGCGATGTGTGCCAGGCAGTTTCATTAAGGATACTTCTGCTAACCACGTACAGGAATCGTAATAATGCAAGGACAGCTGCACCAACTCTGGTCAGAGCACAGCACAGTCACGAGGCTCCTTAGTCCATTTCTATTGAAATATTGTTCCGGACGGCAGCCTCTATCATATTTAACAGGCTAACTGGTCTGCAAAGACAGCCTGTTTGGCACGTTTCTCCGTATCACTGTAAATACTATTAGAACAGACTAAACATTTCACTTCACAAGACAAATTTATCCATAACCGTGATTGCTAAATTTTGGTTATATGCGTATGTCAAGATACAATGGGGGGAGATGCGCAGCATACTGCGTACCTAGCTAGCTAACTGAAAACTTCTTCATTTCTTCGTGGCTAAAGCAGCAGCAAGCTAATTAACAAGAAATAGAACCCGTAACAACTAGCTAACAAGAGCAAGAACAAATAAATCGAAGGAAAACAAAAGGAAAGGGAAAAAGCTAGCAGCTTTCTTCAACACAAATCGACCGTAGAGGGATGACAGATAAATCCTTATAACTAGCTATTCCCTAGAAGCATGCACCTCGAGTCCTCGACTAACCTGGAGAGGGACCTTCCGGAGGGGGAAGAAGAGTATGTACGAATGCAGATGAGACCTTAATCCCGGATGCTTCCACCGGCTCGTATGAGCAGAAAGAGAAGGCAGAGGAGGGTGTTAGAGAGGACAACGCGCAAAACCAGTGTCAGATTGATTGAGATGTAGACGGGGAAGAAAAACCACCTCTGTCTGTACCTTTACAATATATAATACTTCATCGAAGCAATAATTGACAAGACGCCGACTTGGTAGCGCCGAAAGAACGGACAACAAACAGACCAATTGCTTGCAGCGACAACTTGGGAGATAATTAATTGCAGAATTGTTATAGTTCAAGTGGCTAAAAAAGAACTATATTTTCCAGTCGATGAGTAATACTTATATAATATCCATCCGGCAATGAGCAGGCGGAGTAGGCGGGCAAGTAGGAGGAGGTCGTTGGCGGAGGCACGGTGGAGGAAAATACAAGTGCAAGACGATCATAAGCCGCTGTCGATTAAAATTTAAGAATTCAAAATCTACAGGAATTCACTTCAATATTTCTCCTCTAGATTCAAAGTTTGAGAGAACAGGGAACCCAATCCACCCCTATTTACCGTCCGATCTGGCATGGCGATATGTGCCAAGCAGAGTCATTAAGGATACTCCTGCTAATCACGTACAGGAATCTTAATAGTGTAAGGGGAGCTGCATCAACTCTGCCCACATGCATGGCTGCTTTCTACCACAGCACAGTCACGACAAATAAAAACTGGAATGGGCTTGTAACATGGGGCTCGTTTTTATTGAAAAATTGTTCCGGACGGTAGCCTGTCTCATATTTAACAGGTTATAACTGCTCTCCAAAGACAGCCTATTTGTCACGTTTCGCGGTGACGTACGGTTTGAAATAGACAAAATCCAGAGCTGGATCGGGGGTGCCACTGTATAAATATTAAATGACACACTACCGATTCTACCCATGTACAGCTTGAGGAAAAGAAAAATATTTCGGTACACAAGACATTTCAGCAGAGGGAAAATATCATGTGCTTAGTTCACTCATCACAATAAACTTCACAACACATGCTCCCAGAAGGAAAATAAATATATACATGAACTGCCGCCCAAGAAAAAACAGCGGAGGAGACCCCTACTGTGTCCATCTATATATTTATTTTTCTTTTGGAAGCATGGTGATCAAACTACGATAAGAATAAAACCAAGATAAGTTCCACAGAAGAAACTATTGTAGTAACTAAGGTCTATGATGATTTTTTAAAAAAGAAGAATGATCCCCGGCCTCTGCATCTGGGCGATGCATACGGCCACTTTATTAATTATTCTCACAAGACCTTATAAAGCCATACAACAGCAAGATTAATGCCACCATCTAAGCAACAACTGTTGCTACACCTATTCAATTGATGAAGGGGCGCAGATAGTCTGGGCCTAATACCAAACAGACATCGCAGCCAAACCTAAACATCTAAGACCTGAGGTCCCAACCAGGACGCCTTCCCGGTATGGGCACCTACCAGTCCGGCGCACTCCTCAACCAGGACGCCTGCCGGGTATGAGGCCACCATAGCCACCTGCCACCAATCCATCTTCAGAGTTGTACTGTTGCATGTACCGTGTCAGGTCTCTCTGCCATCGACGCCACCATGATGCCCGACAGCGTCGTCCTCCTGCGTGAGTCCATCCTCCCACAGCGAACTCCGAATCTGCATTGCGCCACGCTGTGAAGATCCGTCGCCATCAATGTGTAGGATAAACCACCGCTCCATCGAAGAATCCGTCATCTAGTCCCTCGATCACGTGTGTACCTCCAAGAATGACGCCCCCAAGGGAGGAACGACACCAGAGCGCCGCCGTCATCCGATCATCCGATCTAGGGTTTCCCCCGGAGGTAGCAGAGAGTGGCCTTGAACTTCTCCACGGCGATGCCTTCAAGAAGGGAATGACGCAGATAGCGCCGCCGCCGTCGGCCTTAGCAGACGCCGAAGGCAAGTTTTCATCCAGATCGGTTCGAAGGGATCCAACTCTTGTGCACGGGCCGCCGTCACCACCAGGCAGAACCCCAGAGCACCGGCAGATCAGCGAGCCGCCGATCCCACCGCATCCAGATCGCCGGCCACGCCGGGCCGCCGTCATCCCCCGTGTCGTCCGGGTCAGAGACGGAGCCGCCGACCGTGCACAAGGACCACCGCCGCCTGCACACGCCGGAGCGCCGCCGAGATCCCAGCGCCTGCCACCGCTTGCCGAGGGCCGCCGCCGCGCGCCCCGAGCGGACTCCCACGCACACCAGGAGAAACCGCGAGCGTGAGCCCTGCCATCGCCCCCAAGCCCGCACTGGCGCGCCCCGCCTCCAGCGCGCCGCCAACAACCGCCGCGATCCGCCCGCGCTAGATCTAGGAAGCCGTGGGAGAAGAGATCCCGCCGCCGCCGCCGCCGACCGGGCTTTGCCCGGGGGCGCGTCCCGGCGGCGGCGAGAGGAGAGGTCGGGGAAGGGACGAGGACGCGGCGGCGCTAGGGTTCCCCCCGGTCGCCGCGCAGGGGCGACACGGGAGGAGTCGGGGTAGGAAGGGATTGGCCGCGGGGTACTTGATCCGGAGCCGATACACGGCCTTCAACAACAGTCTATGATGATAGATTCAGAAATTTAGTGCTATGGTCCAGCTACTAATCTGAGCCTCCGGCACAAAGTGTTGGCCTTGAATCTCCTGCAACCTGCATACCACCGCATGTCCACATGGAAGGGAATACAACAGACCACACAAGATTCCAGTACATCGAAGACTGCAACTACTAGCACCAGCTGGATTGGAAAACTCTTCTTGGTGGGCACACCTCAACTATAACATCCAGAAATAAAACACAACATATGGAACATTGTCGTTTTCTTCATATTACAGTATGTGTGGGCAGGTTCCGATGTCGTGCCCGAATATGGGCATAAATACATCTGATGTACAGGCAAACGGTAGCCCATAGCATGACATCGTCCACAGCTAATCCTATGTCTACCAGCTCAAGAATCAGAGTCACTTTCTGTATCGGAATGCACGTTGAATGGCCTATTTAGGTTCGTGTTCGCCTCGAGTGGAGGCATATCATCATCATCATCATCATCATGTGATGTCATTCCTTCTGGCCCTGTCGGCCACCCATTGGGAGTTGACTTGAAGATAGTCGGCCTAGGATAAGAAATATGAGTGAATGAGTGACACACAATCAGTAGGACAACAAGCTAACAATTAATCCTGGTTTTATCAAGTAAAGCTACCGAGATGCAGAGCTTGTGCGGATGTACAAACAACAAACTGGTGTATTACTAGAAGGCCTACTGGGAAAACTTTTAGATTCTTCAATCCTAGTATTTTTGCCATAATTTTTACAACATCAACATTTTATTATAGTATCAGTTCTTGGTGTCATTTTTCATGTTCATTAGATCCAGCAAAACCTGAATCAAACCATTTAGGCTATTGAAATGCATTGGTAACTTGCATATCACATGGAATGTGAATTCAATCTAATGTTTAAGGAAAAAAAACTAGTTTTTGAAGCCTGCATATGCACAGTATACTATTGGAAAAGCTAAATGAACTGCCAGTCAACCACAAACATATGAACCACGCCATTTATATGCACATACTAGAGAAGGAGGCGGTACATGAGTGCTTTGCCAATGCACATGCTGGAGAAGGAACACTAGATGATTGCTTTATCAAAATGATGTCATGATAAATACATGAAGCGGCAAATTACAAAGCAGAGTGGCAGCCAGCCACCAGCCTTTCACAAACTGACCCTGGTGTAAGTAGGTCATAAATAACACCACAAGCTTATACTACAACTTCAATATAAGTGAAATCACAGCTATTCAAAATCACAAGAAAATCTGTATTTATATAGTATATTGCAAGGGAGGGTGTATTTTTACCAATATCCCGGCAACTAAAGGGAAGCCTTCAGTTGTCTGGAAGAGGTATAATATAACACTGAAAACTAATGGCCATCTTGGGCCACTAAGCAGAATGAATTTGAAAGAATAGAAATTACAACCACCGCTAACTCATTATTCAATATAGTATGTGCATGTACTCTTAGGGTTACTTCTTACTACTCCCTCCTCCACCGCGAGCCACGACTGTAGCATCCCAAATTTTCAATTTGTAATGTTATACATTAGATCATCATTGCATATCATATTTTATTTTTGCATTTTGGTTGATCCTAGAAAATTCTACGCAACTCAAGGACCCATGGAGAGAGTTGGGGATTTCATTATTTTCATATTTGAGTTTTCTCAAATTTTGAGAATAGGATCATTTGATTTTATTTATTTTATCATCAATTATTTCTATTACAAAAATATGAGAGAGGGAATGAAATGACTTTCCCAAAATAAAGAAATATTGAGGATTTAATAATAAAATCAAATAGGATTTTATTTCGGAGTTTTTCGGTGTTTTATTTGAATTTAGGAAAAATGTGCATTTCTCAAAATTGCATTTAGGCCCCAAATAAATGTTTACTTTGTCGGGCTTGATTTTAGAAGTCTGGGAAAATTTATTTCGGGATTTTTGAAGTCCGTTTAGTATTTCTTTTTAATTTTTTTCTTCCGAGTGGAATATTTTTAATATATATATATATATATATCGAACCGACCTAACGGGCCGTGTCCGACTAGGACTCTGGCCCGACTAGGCTTTATAAGCCGGCCCAGCCCCCCCCCCCCCCGGGGAGAAACCCTAGCCGCCCCAGCCGCCCGCCCCACGCGCCGCCGCCGCCGCTGCCGCCCGCCACCGCGCCGTCGCCGGACGCCGCCGCTGAGGTTCACCGCCGCGCCTCGTTTTTCGTGCCATCGGTTAAAAAAACCGATCGATTTTCGTCGGTTTATTAGATTCGGTTTTTCTTAAATAGATCGGTTTTTCCGGTTTATTTATTTTAGCGAGCGTTCGTCGTTTTTCTTTTTCTTGGATTAAATCCGCGATTTTTCTGATCGCGATTCCTGATCCGATTTTCGTTTTAGTTTATCTTTTTGCTCGTTTATCGGAATCAGGCGATTCAAGCGCCTAGAGTTTCGTGTCGAAACCCTCTATCCGTTTAACCAACTTAAACAAGATTTTGCTACTGTAAAATTTGCCCTAGATCCAGATTAGTAGAACGAAGTTGTTTTGTTTCGCCGTTTGACTTTCGTTGCTTCGTTCGATTTGATTCTTTTTGCCAACCGGAGTTCTTAAGTTGAACCTTCTGGTTAGATCTCTTATTTGAGTTTTACCTGTGCATTAGATGAGTACTTATTGTATGCTTGTTTGTTTGTCTGCGATAGAGTACCCGGAGTGCGCCGCCTGTTACTTCGAATCGTTAGGTTTCCCGGATCATCAGCAAAGCAAGTAACACTTTGATCATACCTTTTCTACTACCCAGTTTTATTGCATTAGATCAATCCTCACACATTGCATGATTAGGATCTAATTAAATTGTGGGATGGGAAGTAGATGAGGTAGTACCTATTACCTGTTTATTATCAAACCTTTGGGAGTTACTTCTACGTTTGCTTATTATGCCATGCTATGCTAGTAGACGTGGATTGGGTGAGTGATATCCATGACAGATGTGAGATTGTTAATTAATGGTTTATCTAAGGTGGCAACTTAAACACACATCTGGGTGGATTGAGGCACCTGGGTATTGCAGGACTTGCCTGTTTTTTTTGGACCGCCACCCAGGCTCAAAGGGATCATGAGACTATTCATACTAGAAACTTCCGTGTGCGGCCACAAGTTATTATGGGCTCTAGCATAGTTGACTAAGTTGTGCGAACTCTTACAGTGGTAGACTAGCAGATGTAGGGGATGTAGGTGGTACGGTCTACCCGATCGTAAGGTGCTAGCGCTTCTGAAAGACTATGTCTCGGTCATCCGTCTTCTCAAACACCATGTAGTGCGAGAAAACAAATGGAGGCGATCGAGTCTTGTGAGGAAAAGTGCGCAAACCTCTGCAGAGTGTAACAAACTAATCATGGTTAGCCATGTCCCCGGTTATGGACATCTTGAGTATCTAGTACATGGATTATCATGTGAATCTCAACATGTTACTCTAAATTAATTTTGTTGGGTTATGTTTAATGATGATGCTTAATTGGGATCGAGAATGCTGTCAACCATTCTCAATGTTTAACAACCACCATGATAGTAATTAAATTTTATTCCTTTGAAGTAGGAAAAAATTGGCTTTACGCAAAACTGTAACCATAGAGCTTTCCACCAGCCAAATATGCATATAGAATAGTTGTTCATTCCATTACTCTCTATGTGTTACCTTGCCAGCATATTCCATGTGCTGACCCGTTTTCGGGCTGCAACATTAATGTTGCAGACTTTTCAGACGACGATTAAGGAGTTTTACGTCGTGGTTCTATACTCAGTGATGCCGTTGGAGTTGATGGGCTCACTTATCTTCCAAGCCTTCCGCCGTTATCGTTATTAGATGGCCTTAAGCCATATTTATTGTATTAAGTTCTCTATGGAGACACTCGATGTAATAAGTGTGTGATTGCTACTCTGCTATAAATCCTCCGAGTACTGTGTGGTGTCAGCATTACTGATCCAGGGATGAAACGGGAGCACAGAGATCAGACTATTTGAGGTCTGGTCGCTACAACGACGCCGCCCCCGATCTGGACCGTCGCGAGCTGCGGCCGGTGGTGCTGGGACGGAGGGAGGCTCGGCCCCCTGCTGCGCGTCCTGGAGGGGATTGTGTTCCTCGTGCTTGCTGGTGTTTCGGCTGACGAGCTGCGGATCTGGCAGCTCGTCCGGTGGGTTGGAGTGGGGGTGGCGGCCCGCCCTCCCTGCTAGGGATTCCTCTCTGGTTGTGAAGTCTGCGGCGGCCACGCGTGGAGGTCTTTGGTTGTGAGGGCGGCGGCCCCAGATTTGGTGGTGGCGGCTTCGGCCAGGGGGCGGTGCGTGCCTGGACGTGGCGGGTCGAGGGATCTCGCGGCCAGTTGGAGTCAGACGGCAAGCCTCCGTGCTCTACAAGGTTTGGTGGGCGGTGGTTTTTGGCTGGCCGGTTCTGGCAGTTGGTGGTTGAGCTTCATCGGGAGAAATCCTATCTCTGGCCTTTGCCGGATGCGGCGACGCCCGCTGGCGCCGCACTCTTTCTTGGAAGCGTCGCTGGAGTGTGCTGCTTCTCCCCCCTTCCCGCGGCCTTGACTCCGGAGGGAAACCTCAGATCCGCGGGATCAGGCGATGAAGGCGCCTTCACGTCTTCTTTCTCCTTGGGGGCATCGTCTAGGAGCCGGCTACATCTGGAGGCCGGTGGTTGGCAGCATCTTTGCTGGCGGCACCTTCACCACGTGGTTTGCTGAGGAGGTTGTTTCGGGGGCACGAATTTCTGTTTGGCAACGATGATGGCATCAAGAGGAACTTGGGTCGCGGCTCGGGCTTTGGTAGTCGGATCTTCCCGGCGTGTATGAGGTGATTTTCCGTGGGTTTGCTTGGTTCCTGTGAAGTCGGAACTGCGGTGGAGCGAGTCCAGGTGGTGACGACGACAGGTGCTAGGTGGTTGGTGTGGTGGGCACGCTCGGCGCAAGTCCTTCATATTTCCCTTGTGATACTCGTCATCAAAGTAAGAGTTGTTGGTTGTTTGTGAGTGTGGCCATCTGTTGGCATACTCCGTCATAGCTTGTGCAGCTGTTCTGCAGTTATGTGTTTCATGTTGGTGGCTAGGTTGGCTGGTGGTGCCCATTTTGTGGGCTGGATTGTGTCGGTTTTAGCTTATTTTTCCGTCAATTAACCAGGCAATTCTCACTCTTCTTAATCAATGAAATGGCAAGTTTTTTGCCTGGCTAAAAAAACTTCTTACTACTACTCCCTAAAGGATCTTGTATTTCTTTACATAGGTAGTACTTGATAACTATTATTATCAGACAGCAAGGGTCAAGGGACACTTAGTAACTCACCATTCGCCAGATTTCTGGAGCGCACGAACTTGGTCATGAAAGAGGACTCGCGACACAACGCAGGCTATCTTGCTTCCAGATTCTAGAGCCTCGTCCCTCCCACTAGCATCAACAACCACGAAATTCCCTGCACATTCAGAGCACACATGACATGAGCAAACCACCAGGTGCTGGCGACAAAGGCGAAGAGTAACTAACCAACCAACGACTTTGGCAGCCATGCCATTTGCTAGCTAAATCACTCACCGTTCTTGATCCAGAAACACTTTTGGAACTTGGCGGGGATCAGGGCGAGAGACTTGACGCCCTCGCCGTCTGTGACCTAGCATCAGCACCAGAACGGCGGCAGAGTGAGAACCAATTTTCAGAGAGGGGGAAGGCCAGGGCAAGAAGCTTGTACCTCGATGAGGTTGGAGCCGCGCAGCGTGACGACCTGCATGATGCTCTCGTTCTCCGCGAGCGTGACGGCGGTGCCCTCCTGCCACGCGCGCCGCAGGTTCTTCCTCCCGGCCTTCATGCCCGCTCGCCCTTCCTTGGCGCCGCAGCCGACGGGGGAGGAAGGAGGATGCGGGCGAGTGGGACGCAACAAGGCGGGGCGGCGATGGCGGCGAGGAGTTGCAGGTGCGGCGGGGTGGACTTCTCTCAGCGTCGATCGGGTTCGTTAGGACCAGCTGGGCTGGGCTCCAAGCCTGCTTTCTCATTAGACGGACACGAATTGAGAGCCCACATGGAACTGAAAGTTCCAACTTGATCAACTTTCTTTTAGATTAAAAAAACATAATCAATTTCTTTATTTACACTTAATCAATTTTTTTAGGGGTTTCACTTAATCAATTACTATGTCATTTTCCTATTTCCTATATATCCATATTTCCAGTTCCAGAATTGTCTAAAAAAAATTCCAGTTTCAGAATGAACATGTCTCCCTAAGAGGAGAATGTTTTGCATCTACAAAATGTCAATTTCATATCTATTTTTTAAAAAGGACTCAACATCGTCTCAAACCAGGAAAAAAATTCTCCTCGCAACAAAAAGAAGAAGAAAAAAACAATTTGATACTCCTTTCGTTCACAAATATAAAGTGTTTTGTTTATTTCAATATGACCTTCATATCGACTGAAATGAGTGAATAGACGCACTAAAACGAGTCTATATACATCTGATCTCATTTACAAAAAAGTTAAAACATCTTATACATGTGAACGAAGGGTATATCAAACAAAACAGTCTTCAGTTCAAATCCCACTGCTCTATCTTCAAATCGTCGTGTTCGGTCTGCGGTATTCTTAATGAGGCATGTGCTCCTCTGGTCATCTTTGGATGGTTTAATCAGGCTAGTCATAGTGGGAGTAACTTAGATATAGTAACATAGCGCACTCCAAGAAAATTTTGTTTATATGGCATGTAATTAATGAGGAGAGAGGTGTTTAGAGTAACATAATATGTTACTGTAACATAGCGCTTTCCGAGAAAGGATGAGTCTACAAGCTAATAAATGATGCCATCTGTGACACTACTACTATGTTACTTTGCACTATGAAGGTAGTAATTTAGAATAGTGTCATATGCATGACACTAGTAAAAATTACTCCCTACTATGACCAACCTCAACCGGGAATAGTCTTTCCTGTAACCGCATTAAGTTATGTTTTTACATAAACAAGGAGGCCCTCCCTGGTTCCATTACTATGAATGAAACCAAATAGTCCATAAAATAGGTCAGTTCAGGAGAGCAGTTCGAAATAAAGAAAATAATACGACAACTAAAGCATGAAAGGAAAACGAAATAGCATGGTTGAGCAGTCTCCATGTAAGAGGAGAGAACTACTGCAGCCCTAGTCGCATGCAAGTGCATTCCAAAAGCCATCTACTCATTTGTAATGTACTTCCTCGGTTCCTAAAGATAAGTATTTTAAAGTATGGATGTATATACGAATGTATATGGATGTATTTTAAAGTATATATTCATTCATTTTGCTCTGTATGTAGTTTATAGTGGAATCTCTACAAAGACTTATATTTAGAAACGGAGGGAGTATATAATGCTAACGATGCACGCCTCTCCTTTAGAGAAATGAGGACACGGATTTTATTCCGAAGTTCACACTCTTTGAGTAGTGCTAATCTTCATTTGAGAGGTGCCGAAGCTAAAGCTCCGGAGCGCCACCAAGTGGCTTGCCTTATTCTCCTTTTGAGTTATCCCCAGCGGATGAGCCTCAAAACACTCGAGGTTGGCCTTGAAGGCCACCACCACACCTTTATAAACTCCCTGGATCACACCACAATCAAGGAAGCTTCCGAGCCTTGACTCCTACCGCTTAGGAGCTTAAATTTCCAAGAGTAATAAGTGTTGATGATGAACAATTTGGGGAATCACAAATTGGTTTGCGAATTGAGAAGTCAAAGGACCATATCAAACAAGGGAGTAGGAGTAAAAATTTACTTCCTACGCCCAATCACTACATAAGTTCCCTCATGCAAACTTCTATTCCCTTGCCGGCAATGGTGAGCTTGTTGAAGCTTGTTACCTATAAGCTGTAAGGACATCTTCAACGCTACCAGCAAACCGGACACTGTATCCGTCCGCGAACAGGGGTAGTAGTCCGCGGACACGGCATCGGTAGACGGCCATCCAATGCTATCAGCATATACTTTAAATTGGCTTTAAACAAACCGGACAAATTGCATGCAGAATGGATGATTTCATTCAAACCGGATGTAAACATTAACATTTTGGGCTTATTTTAACTAAACTATACCTCGCTATGGTAAAAGTATTCTACAGCCGGCAGTGGCACATCTCTACTCTGACGACATGTCTTCCCTATGTCCGGCAGCCCATTCATCAGACAACCGGGAGCCATGGAGAGATATACTTTAGTGCGAGGGAAAAAATAGCCACCCTCCGCCTCCGCGAAGCACGGACCATGGTTGGTTTTTGGGCGGGGGAAGAAGGCCGCCATTGTCTACGCCCCCACTCACCGGGCAAGGCACCAGCCGTGTAACCCAGTGACGCAGTGGCCTTTGTGGGACCTGAACGGTGGCGGCCTCCCATGATCTCCTATTCCTCGTTGTCTGCGGTGGCCGCAGACGTGTCGGCCTCCACCGACATGGATTATTTCCCCACCTGTCTAACATGTTGCCACCATTGCTGGCGGTGAATTTGCCGAACTCAGTGTTATCCAGCCTGGATGGGCGAGGAGGGTGTGGTGATGGCGATGGTGGTGGCACCTGATCTGGAGGGTTTGCCGGCAAGGCAACCTGAATCGGGCTGGTTAGCCAAGCAACCCAGGCATCTGCAATGTCGGAGAACTCCTTATGTTTGCCGAAGGCCAAGGTATGTGTTGTACAAGAAGGATAGGAGAGCGGAGGTGAGGTGCGGTCCTTTCCCAACGCTTGGACACGTTTTTATAGCAGGCGGGCGCAAGGAACCAGCAGGAGAGGTGTTTAATGCCGACCGACATAGGAACGGACGCGTGGCGTTCGAGGCGTCAGAGTAGGTTCCCCGAGACACGCGTCGGTTTAATGGAGGTAGGCAGGATGTCGTTATGCGGAGAGAAGGCGTGCACAACGGGCGAGTAGCGGGTGTTGCTCCCTGCCGGCGAGCCGCTTCATTGCCATCTCAAGTGAGCGGCAGAGTTCGCTCTAGGTCGGCATGAATGCGGGCAACTGGCTTTGGGCGAGAAAACGTGCGGGCGTGGGAGAGGAGTTTTTGGTGGGACTGGTTAGTGAGATACGGATGTGGCAGCGGTCCAACGTTCGCAAAACCCCCAGTTTGTGTCCGGTTTGTGAGAAAAAGTGCGTCCACACTGCCGAACACGATAGGACCACGCGATTCGGACGATGGATACATGCGGTTTGAAGGTCGACGTTGGAGATGCCCTTGTGGAAAATATTGAACCTGCAATATTCGTTGTTGTGTTGTATTAATCTAACCCTTATATGGGGTATATATAAAGTACAACATGAGGGAGAGAGACTTGGAGTAGAGGGTAAGCCATACACGATTTAATCCTATTCTATCTCTAACTCCTAATATCTAACTTAAACATAATTATACTTCTAACATTCCCCCTCAGTCATAGTGGGAGTGAAGCGGATGATGACGACTGAATTTGAAGTCTTGCACTTCTGTCTTTTTCTCCGCTACATCATCATCAACTGCGTCTCTGATGTGTCGACACCTAGTGAGGTGACTGCATCACTCTGCCGGGGATGTAATAGTAAAGCGCGGCGGGAGATGGGGGTGAGATCGGTGGGCGAGGGCTCGTGGTATTTGGTGGAAACGGGGGGTGCGGACCCGGCCCGACCCGACTCGGGACTGAGTATATAGCACACGGTTTGGTTGGTGCCGACGACCGCGCCGCGCGCCTGATATTTTGGTTTTGTCCTCTTGCTCCGGGCTGGGAAATCGGGGTGGGTAGGGTTTGGCCTCGAGTGAGCACACGGTTTGGGTTCGGGTTTGGATGGGCATGGCATACGTGCCACCATATGGACGGCCGTGGAACCAAGTACGTCGCGACGAGGGGAGCCTTTGCTCTGGTTGCTTGGCAGCTGGAAAAGTTGAATAGTTGATGGGGGCATCAGTCCAGTCATTACGTCGCCAGAGTAGAGTAGAGTAGAGTCTGGTTTGCTGACGAAACTGCTCCTTTGCTCCGTGAGCTCATTTCAGTTTGGGATGAACAGTACAAGCCAGGAAAAAAATCTCGAACAAATGGATCATCGACGATTGTTTGGGAATTTTCATAATGAAACAACATACGCAGAAGTGGTGGCAAAAAAATATCAGCATCGACTTAAAAAAACATGGATCACCGATCTTTTTCATGATTTTGTGCTTTTCATAATGCGGATCGACATGGAAAACAAGAGCAAGGAGGTGGTGCCGCCAATGGAGCATGACAAGGGCAAGTATGTGGTGCCACCCTTGGAGGTGGTGCCGCAGACGCCCGTCCAGGTGCCGCCCACAGACGGCGACATGTTGCCGGAGGAGCCCCCCAGCGGCAAGTGTCGGAACAATGGCCACTACCATGAGAAGGGTGGCCCAACCCACTAATGCAATGTGATTATGACCCCGAAGCTTGAGGCCATACCAATGATCCTAGACTTTACGAAGTACTTCCTGGCTGTGCCGACGGAGTTCAAGGTCAAGACAAACACCGGTTGCTCATGGAGGGTCACTATCCGGCTGATTAACGGCAGGGTCACCCTCGATCAGGGTTGGGCCACCTTCATCGTCGTCCACCAGATCAAGATCAGGTACATAGTGACCTTCAACTTGCCGACTCCCAACACGTTCAAGGTCATGTCTTCAATGACGACGGCCGCCGCGCTCACCCAGGATCCGCGCAATAGAAGGCTGTCGCGCTCACCCCGGCCATATCCATGCCTACACGCACCAGCGCGCCCAGCCACCCCTCGTCGCCACAGCCATGCGGCCCTCTGCACCTCCATGAGCCACGGCCGCCACCCCACTGCTCCGCTGACCCCGCCGCCGCACACACAGCCGGGACCTCGAGATCCGCTCGAACCTCGTCGCCAAACGGCCCCACCGTCGCCGACGCTGCCCGGGCTTTGCCCGACGACGCCCTTTGGCGGCGGTGAGGGGAGAGAGGGAGAAGGAGGGCCCTAGGCGGCCGGAGTTTGGGCACCCCCGTGCGGCCCGTGGAGCCGCACGGGAGCGAGAGGTGACAGTACCACTCAATATCTATAGATCCGTCCGCCTTTGATATTTTCGTTTGGCCTGGAGTGAGCACATGGTTTGGGTGACGATGGCATGCGTGCCACCTGCGGACGCCCGTGGAACCACCTATATGTAGCGACGAAGGGAGCCTCTGCTTGCGAGGCTTGCCTCGCAGCTGGCAAAGTTGATGAGGGCATCAGTCCAATCATTACGTCACCAGAAAGTGCTCCTCTGCTCCCCGAGCTCATTTCAATTTGGGATGAACAGTACAAGCCAAACATCCAACAAATGTTTTGAGTGTTTGCGAATTTTCATCATGAAACAACATGCGTACAAGTGGTGGCAAAAAAAAAATCAACATCAATTTTTTTGACAAACATGTAGCATCGATTTTTTCATGATTTTCACAAATATCATTTCGTGATAAATTTTTGCAAGCACACAAACCAGTTGTGAAAGTTTGCCACATTTTTTCTATTTTTATTTGTTTTACTATTTTTCTTGATTTCACTGTTCATCCAAAAGCATTTGAGCTTTGGACCGGATGGTCTACATCCGGTGCTTGAAGGCATCTCTTTCCCTCTCTCGAGGTCACTGATGGGTGATCGAACCACGGACCGATAAGCATTTTCCTCGTGAAGAAAATTCACCATCATTTCTCACTTGACTTGCTCCACTCCACCCCCTCGCTGTACATGTGCCCGTGTAGCTAACCCCCAGAGTTTTCACAACGATTCTGATATGTGAAACCCTAGTTGACCGATTACATCAATTAAAAAAACTAGTTTGAATGTATGGTAACCAAATTCAACAAAAAACAAATCTAATGTGACAAATACTGAGTTAGTGCAGCTAGTTTAGGTTCAACAATGACATACTGAGCTGTATAGTAAACCTATTGGACCTCTTTCCTCTCCCACAAAAAAGATAACAGGCTTTCCTCCTTCGCCTGTCGGCGCCATCACCGGTCCGCACCATCTCTGATGGCCTTTGGGCCGTGGAGGTGCAGTGGGAGGACATTCGGTCTCGTTTTTATTAGGTTCAACATCTTGGTTGGGGTTGTGTGGCGGCGGTGATGTCCCTCGGTAGGAATAATGTTTTTCATGTTCTATCCCCGTCTAGAGGGTGCATCTAGCATCATCGGAGGGAGTGTGGCCGCGTGTCTCCATCGGATCTCAAGGGACTCGGTCGGTGCTGGTCTTGGGTGGATCTGTTTGGGTCTGGTCTTCGTTCGTCTTTATTTGGATGTTTATAGGTTTGATTCTTCTAATCTATGAATTTCTTCATCGACAATGGTTGCTGCTCTAGTGCACTGTTGCTATGTGGTTTTAGCATGATGAATTTCCGACCGTCTACAACAATAAGGTTTACCTCACTTTGGCAAGGAAGGAACGATGATAGCGGCACACATTTGGCTCGCTCCAGTGTTTGTAGTTGATGTTAGATCTTTGTTACCTCTAGATATCTATCGTAAGTTTCTCACGCAAAAAGGACACTCTGAGCTGTAGTCCGTTGCGCGTACGTGTCCCTGCGGACGATACGGGAAAACGTATGCAAAGTACACCTTGTCACGCATTAAAAAAAAGTAGACGTTGTCACGGCTTCCTGTTATGATTTTGCTTGAGCTAGGCTACGACGATTCATCCGATAGTTATGAGAGGAAGCTTACGCCCTAGCTCACGAGTCGTACCAATATATCCATTGCAGCGATGTCATCGACGGCGACGCTCCACGAACCAAACACGGCGCGATCCGCGGCTCTTCCGATCGCTGCCACAGAAAACGATGGTGTTCTTCCCCTGGACCTTCTCTGCGAGATTCTGCAGTGCCTCCCCACCGAGCCGCTGTACCGCTTCCGCGCCGTCTGCAGGTCATGGCGGCGCCTACTGTGCCACCCGGACTTCATCGCCGCCGCCCACAATCCTGGCCGCATGCTTCTCGCCATGGGATTGTCCAGAAGCTACTCCTCGATCTACGAGGCCGTCAACATCCTCGACATGGAGTCCGACGACGCCGTCATGCCGTTCAGCTACAAGCTGCGTCCGTACGGCGAGACGCCCGCCATGAGTCATGACCGCGTGGTCTACGTTGTTGTCAGCCACGACGATCAACTTTACCTTCTCGACCTCTCCAACGGCTTTGCCTCCCTTTTGCCTGACCCTGCACTACATAAAGACTACGAATGCTACTCGTTCACCGTTGGGGCCGTAACCTCCACTGGAGAGCACAAGGTGTTCTCCATCCACACCTCACTGTGCCGCCACGAGCCGCAGGTCTGCAAGATCCTCACCATGACTGGCGGCGGCTGGAGGGATACAGGTAACCCTCCACTAAAGGCGGTATCAGGCTGGGGCGGCGTCCCTACCATCAATGGAGTTGCATACTTTGAACCTAGTCGGGACTGGTACTCGGCGTCCAAGGACCTAAACACACAGCTGGTCATGGCGTTCGACCTCGACAGCGAAACATGGCGGTCGGAAGCCTTCCAAGGCCCCGCAAACCGCCCGGGCGCCAGCTTGGTTGAGATGAACGGCCACCTGGTCGCAAGCTATGTCGACCACGACCGGCAATTAGTTGAGTTATGGTTCCTGGTGGACCCAGACCTATCTCTATGGTCCAGGAGATACACCATCACCATGCCTTGCCACCAAAATCCCGGGCACAGGGAGTGGTTGATGAAGCCATTGGCGATTCTCGATGATGGGAGGATCGTGTTGTGGATGCGGGTACACTTGCCGGGGTTCGACCCCGGGGATGCGGTGCGACGGATCTATGACCCAAGAACCAAGACATTTGGGGCCAGGAAAAGGGTGCCGGTATGCAGCAGAATAAGTGCTTTTGCGTGGAACTTGTTGCATTCAGGGCCGACATCTGAATTAGACAGGCTAGCAAAACGTATGATAATTAGTAGACCACATATTTTCAACAACGACTATCTTCCTCGGTATAACTTGGAGGCACATGACTCACCGCCAACATGGAGATGGACACTACCGGAATAATGTTATATGCCTACGGCCTTATCTATGCCGACGGCTGCCGTAGGCATAGATGGAGCTATGCCGACGGCCTGGGGAATACCGTCGGCGCAGAAAAGCCGTCGGCATAGCTCCATTTATGCCTACGGCAGCCGTAGGCATATATCGATCTATGTCTACGACAGCCGTAGGCATAGTTAGGACGTCGGCATAGAGGTGGCCCTCGTGGCCCAGGGACAGACGGCGGGCTGACACCGTCAAATCTATGCCGACGGCCCGGACGGCGGCCGTCGGCATAAATATCATCTGTTTTTTTTATTAGTAGCTGTCACGTGGCAGAGCTATGCCGACGGCAAAGCCGTAGGCATAGTTTTCCATCTATGCCTACGGCAAGGCCGTAGGCATAGCCTCGCCACGTGGCGCCTCCTGGTAGCCCCTAGCCAAGAACTATGCCTACGGCTATGCCGTAGGCATAGATATCATTTGTTTTTTTAAATTATTTTTATGTTTTTAAAAGTTAAAATTAATAATTTAAATCTAACTTATATAAACTTAAACATACACAAATTATACATCGACTTGGGGTAGAATTTTCCATAGATTATGAATATACAGTTTTTTTTTGTTTTTGAGTATGTTAGAAATGTGACCTCATGTACTTGTTCATATAGGTCCTTATAGTTTGTTAAAATCATAAGTAATTGATACTTGGATCGATTTTGACAAATTTTATATGGTTTTTTATCAGAATCTTGAAAGGATTATGTTGCTATACTATTTTTCAAATTTGAACAAACTTAAATCATGTTTGCTTCAAATTTACAGAAAACACCCTTTTGTTTTGAATTTTTTGTATATTTTTCATACCTTGGCCAATCAAGACAAATTTTATATCTACATCCATCAGATTGTTTCAAGGATTGTGGTGGCAGGCGCAAACACCCGGCAACCGGCTCCGGAGTGTGACTCCTTCATGGATGGCGATGCCGTCGACACTTGGAGGGGGAAAACGGCCACGTTGGGTCGAGACGGAGGGAATCTTATGGTGGGTTTGGCCCAAACCTTGTTCTCAAGTGTTCCTATGGGCTGACCTATCATAATCAGGTGAAAACGTCTGTTGGTCAAATCCCGTATGACAAAAGTCAAAGGCGTAGATCTCCAGGTCAATTGGTCCAGGGTTAGGCCGGTTGGGGGCCTTCGGGGGGTAGCAATGCCACGAGAGCATTGCGCCGGGTCCTCATACATGTCTTAAGGTGTGGTGGCATGTCTAAAGAGGCAATATGCGGCTCCGGTGTGAGCCCCCCCCCCACGGATGGCAATGAAATCGAAGTAATCCCTCGACGGTTTTGGCGTTGCATGAATATTTCTGAACACTCGGAGCGTGATAAATTCATGAAATTTTTACACAGTGCAGACACATGTGATATAATAGGCATTGCAATTTCTTATTTTTTTAAAGATGCAAGAGTATGTGAAAAAAAACCACTACGGATTGTTCTTCGCGTGTCTACGAGTGTGGCCAGGGGCCTTCGGGGGCTAGCTATGCCACCAAATCTTGCATTGGGTCCTCTTACATGTCTGGAAGTGTGGTGTCAGGTGCAAACACCTGTCATATGGCTCCGGAAATGTGACCCCCTTCATGGAAGGCGCTGCCGCCGGCACTTGGAGGGAGGAAACGGTCGCGTCAGGTCGACACGAGGGGGATCCGGTGGTGGGTTGGGCCCAGTGGGGGGCCTTCGGGGGTAGCAATGCCACCAAAACTTGCATTGTGTCTTAATATATGTATACAAGTGTGATTAAGTGTTGAAATAGCCAACGGAGCAACGGGCAGCACACTTCCTTCACAAAACCGGACACGTTCTCTCTCGATAATCAGATACTACCTTGGAGATGGTGTAGTTTACAAGTGGCCTCCTGTGAGGCTTCTACGAAACATGCTCAAACTTTTACCACACCCTACAAGGGCCATATGACTACACCATGCCAGGTCCCGAGGATTTTTGGCATCGTATGATTTCCCATGGATTTTAACGGCTAGATCTGGCATGCCCCGAGTTACATTCACCCTGCGGTGGTGGGGCCTCCCCCTCCTTTGGTTGCACTAGGCCTACACATACCGCAAAGACATCATATGTGATTTAACAAACCACTTCTGGACATCATTTCAGGTGGTCGCCAAGCAGATCTGCAATTTCTCGCATTGAAACCCTACGGATGCAATAAATGTCTCAAATATTGCAGGTGACCCAGAAAAATGCCATGTCCTGGCACGTGTCATGCAATGGCCCCCTTTGAGAGCACGAGAAGTTTCAAGGTCAACGAAGCAACTGGCATCACACCTCCTTCACAAACTAAACACGTTCTCTCTCGATAGCCAGATACTACCTCGGAGATGGAGCAGTTTACAAGCGACCTCCGGATAGGCTTCTGCGAAACAGGCTCAAACTTTCACCACACTCCACAAGGGCCATATGACGACACCGTTCCAGGTCCCGAGGATTTCCAGCATCGTATGATTTTTGTTTGATTTTAACGGTTGGATCCGGCACGCCGTCGATGTACATTTGCGTCCCGGTGGTGGGGCATGCCCCTCCTTGGGTTGCACTAGTCCTACACACACCGCAAAGACATCATATATGATTTGATGAACCACTTCTGGACATCATTTCAGGTGGCCGCCGTGCAGATCGGCAATTTTCCGCATTGAAACCCTACGGATGCAGTAAATGTCTCAAATATTGCAAGTGGGCCCGAAAAATGCCATGTACTGTCACGTGTCATGCAATGGCCCCCTTTGAGAGCACGAGAAGTTTTGAGGTCAACAGAGCAACGGGCAACACACTTCCAACCGATCACGTTCTCTCTGAGATGGTGCAGTTTACAAGCGACCTCAGGTTAGGTTTCTGCGAAATGCGCTAAAACTTTCACCACACCCTACAAGGGCCATATGACGACACCGTTGTTGGAAATATGCCCTAGAGGCAATAATAAATTGATTATTATTATATTTCCTTGTTCATGATAATCGTTTATTATCCATGCTAGAATTGTATTGATAGGAAACTCAGATACATGTGTGGATACATAGACAACACCATGTCCCTAGTAAGCCTCTAGTTGACTAGCTCGTTAATCAATAGATGGTTACGGTTTCCTGACCATGGACATTGGATGTCGTTGATAACGGGATCACATCATTAGGAGAATGATGTGATGGACAAGACCCAATCCTAAGCCTAGCACAAGATCATGTAGTTCGTATGCTAAAGCTTTTCTAATGTCAAGTATCATTTCCTTAGACCATGAGATTGTGCAACTCCCGGATACCGTAGGAGTGCTTTGGGTGTGCCAAACGTCACAACGTAACTGGGTGGCTATAAAGGTACACTACGGGTATCTCTGAAAGTGTCTGTTGGGTTGGCACGAATCGAGATTGGGATTTTGTCACTCCGTGTAAACGGAGAGGTATCTCTGGGCCCACTCGGTAGGACATCATCATAATGTGCACAATGTGACCAAGGGGTTGATCACGGGATGATGTGTTACGGAACGAGTAAAGAGACTTGCCGGTAACGAGATTGAACAAGGTATCGGTATACCGACGATCGAATCTCGGGCAAGTACCATACCGCTAGACAAAGGGAATTGTATACGGGATTGATTGAGTCCTTGACATCGTGGTTCATCCGATGAGATCATCGTGGAACATGTGGGAGCCAACATGGGTATCCAGATCCCGCTGTTGGTTATTGACCGGAGAACATCTCGGTCATGACTACATGTCTCCCGAACCCGTAGGGTCTACACACTTAAGGTTCGATGACGCTAGGGTTATAAAGGAAGCTTGTATGTGGTTACCGAATGTTGTTCGGAGTCCCGGATGAGATCCCGGACGTCACGAGGAGTTCCGGAATGGTCCGGAGGTAAAGATTTATATATAGGAAGTCCTGTTTCGGCCATCGGGACAAGTTTCGGGGTCATCGGTATTGTACCGGGACCACCGGAAGGGTCCCGGGGGCCCACCGGGTGGGGCCACCTGCCCCGGGGGGCCACATGGGCTGTAGGGGGTGCGCCTTGGCCTACATGGGCCAAGGGCACCAGCCCCTAGAGGCCCATGCGCCAAGATATAGGAAAAAGGGGAGAGTCCTAAAGGGGGAAGGCACCTCCGAGGTGCCTTGGGGAGGATGGACTCCTCCCCCCTCTTAGCCGCACCCCTTCCTTGGAGGAAGGGGCAAGGCTGCGCCTCCCCCCTCTCCCCTGCCCCTATATATAGTGGAGGGGAGGGAGGGCATCCATACCTGAGCCCTTGGCGCCTCCCTCCCTCCCGTGACACCTCCTCCTCTCCCGTAGGTGCTTGGCGAAGCCCTGCAGGATTGCCACGCTCCTCCATCACCACCACGCCGTTGTGCTGCTGCTGGATGGAGTCTTCCTCAACCTCTCCCTCTCTCCTTGCTGGATCAAGGCGTGGGAGACATCGTCGAGCTGTACGTGTGTTGAACGCGGAGGTGCCGTCCGTTCGGCACTAGGATCATCGGTGATCTGAATCACGACGAGTACGACTCCATCAACCCCGTTCACTTGAACGCTTCCGCTTAGCGATCTACAAGGGTATGTAGATGCACTCTCCTTTCTACTCGTTGCTGGTCTCTCCATAGATAGATCTTGGTGTTACGTAGGAAAATTTTGAATTTCTGCTACGTTCCCCAACAGTGGCATCATGAGCTAGGTCTATTGCGTAGATTCTTTGCACGAGTAGAACACAAAGTAGTTGTGGGCGTCGATATTGTTCAATATGCTTGCCGTTACTAGTCTTATCTTGATTCGGCGGCATCGTGGGATGAAGCGGCCCGGACCAACCTTACACGTACGCTTACGTGAGACCGGTTCCACCGACAAACATGCACTAGTTGCATAAGGTGGCTGGCGGGTGTCTGTCTCTCCCACTTTAGTCGGATCGGATTCGATGAAAAGGGTCCTTATGAAGGGTAAATAGCAATTGGCATATCACGTTGTGGTTCATGCGTAGGTAAGAAACGTTCTTGCTAGAAACCCATAGCAGCCACGTAAAACATGCAAACAACAATTAGAGGACGTCTAACTTGTTTTTGCAGGGTATGCTATGTGATGTGATATGGCCAAAAGGATGTGATGAATGATATATGTGATGTATGAGATTGATCATGTTCTTGTAATAGGAATCACGACTTGCATGTCGATGAGTATGACAACCGGCAGGAGCCATAGGAGTTGTCTTTATTTATTTGTGACCTGCGTGTCAACTTAAACGTCATGTAATTACTTTACTTTATTGCTAACCGTTAGCCATAGTAGTAGAAGTAATAGTTGGCGAGGCAACTTCATGAAGACACGATGATGGAGATCATGATGATGGAGATCATGGTGTCATGCCGGTGACGATGATGATCATGGAGCCCCGAAGATGGAGATCAAAAGGAGCAAAGTGATGATGGCCATATCATGTCACTATTTGATTGCATGTGATGTTTATCATGTTTATACATCTTATTTGCTTAGAACGACGGTAGTAAATAAGATGATCCCTTACAACAATTTCAAGAAGTGTTCTCCCCTAACTGTGCACCGTTGCGACAGTTCGCTGTTTCAAAACATCACGTGATGATCGGGTGTTTTATTCAGACGTTCAAATACAACGGGTGTTGACGAGCCTAGCATGTACAGACATGGCCTCGGAACACACGCGAAACACTTAGGGTTAACTTGACGAGCCTAGCATGTACAGACATGGCCTCGGAACACGGAGACCGAAAGGTCGAACATGAGTCGTATAGAAGATACGATCAACATGAAGATGTTCACCGATGATGACTAGTCCGTCTCACGTGATGATCGGACACGGCCTAGTTTGACTCGGATCATGTAATCACTTAGATGACTAGAGGGATGTCTATCTGAGTGGGAGTTCATAAGATGAACTTAATTATCCTGAACATAGTCAAAAGGTTTTTGCAAATTATGTCGTAGCTCACGCTATAGTTCTACTGTTTAGATATGTTCCTAGAGAAAAATTAGTTGAAAGTTGATAGTAGCAATTATGCGGACTAGGTCCGTAAACTGAGGATTGTCCTCATTGCTTCATAGAAGGCTTATGTCCTTAATGCACCGCTCAGTGTGCTGAACCTCGAACGTTGTCTGTGGTTGTTGCGAACATCTGACATACACGTTTTGATAACTACGTGATAGTTCAGTTAAACGGTTTAGAGTTGAGGCACCAAAGACGTTTTTGAAACATCGCGAAACATATGAGATGTTTTGAGGGCTGAAATTGGGATTTCAGGCTCGTGCCCATGTCAAGAGGTATAAGACCTCCGATGACTTTCTTAACCTGCAAACTAAGGAGAAAAGCTCAATTGTTGAGCTTGTGCTCAGATTGTCTGAGTACAACAATCATTTGAATCGAGTGGGAGTTGATCTTCCAGATAAGACAGTGATGGTTCTCCAAAGTCATTGCCACCAAGCTGTTAGAGCTTCGTGATGAACTATAACATATCAGGGATAGATATGATGATCCTTGAGGTATTCGCGATGTTTGACACCGCGAAAGTAGAAATCAAGAAGGAGCATCAATTGTTGATGGTTGGTGAAACCACTAGTTTCAAGAAGGGCAAGGGCAAGAAGGGATACTTCATGAAACGGCAAATCAGCTGCTGCTCTAGTGAAGAAACCCAAGGTAAAACCCAAACCCGAGACTAAGTGCTTCTGTAATAAGGGGAACAACCACTAGAGCAGAATTACCCTAGATACTTGGTAGATAAGAAGGCTGGCAAGGTCGATAGAAGTATATTGGATATACATTGTGTTAATGTGTACTTTGCTAGTACTCCTAGTAGCACCAGGGTATTAGATACCGGTTCGGTTGCTAAGTGTTAGTAACTCGAAACAAAAGGCTACGGAATAAACGGAGACTAGCTAAAGGTGAGCTGACGATATGTGTTGGAAGTTTTTCCAAGCTTGATATGATCAAGCATCGCACGCTCCCTCTACCAAAGAGATTGGTGTTAAACCTAAATAATTGTTATTTGGTGTTTGCGTTGAGCATAGACATGATTGGATTACGTCTATCGCAATACGGTTATTCATTTAAGGAGAATAATGGTTACTCTGTTTATTTGAATAATACCTTCAATGGTCTTACACCTAAAATGAATGGTTTATTAAATCTCGATCGTAGTGATACACATGTTCATGCCAAAAGATAGTAATGATAGTACCACCTACTTGTGGCACTGCCACGTAAGTCATATCGGTATAAAACGCATGAAGAAGCTCCATATTGATGGATCTTTGGGCTCACTCGTTTTTGAAAAGTTTGAGACATGCGAACCATGTCTATTGGTGTATATGCATGAAGAAACTCCATGCAAATGGACCGTTTTGACTCACTTGATTTTGAATCACTTGGGACATGCAAATCATACCACATGGGCAAGATGACTGAAAAGCCTCGTTTTCAGTAAGATGGAACAAGATAGCAACTTGTTGGAAGTAACACATTTTGATGTGTGCAGTCCAATGAGTGCTGAGGCATGCAGTGAATATCGTTATGTTCTTACTTCACAGATGATTCGAGTAGATGTTGAGTATATTTACTTGATGAATCACGAGTCTGAATTATTGAAAGGTTCAAGTAATTTCAGTGTGAAGTTGAAAGATCGTCGTGACAAGAGGATAAAAGATCTATGATATGATCATAGAGATGAATATCTGAATTACGAGTTTGGCACAGAATTAAGACATTGTGGAAATTGTTTCACAACTAATACAGCCTGGAACACCATAGTGTGATGGTGTGTCCGAACATCATAGTTGCACCCTATTGGATATGGTGCATACCATGATGTCTCTTATCGAAGTACCACTATAGTTTATGGGTTAGGCATTAGAGACAACCACATTCACTTTAAATAGGGCACCACGTAATTCCGATGAGATGACACCGTATGAATTATGGTTTAGAGAAACCTAAGTTGTCGTTTCTTAAAGGTTTGGGGCTGCGACGCTTATGTGAAAAAGTTTCAGGATTAAGCTCGAACCCAAAGCGGATAAAATACATCTTCATAGGACACCCAAAACAGTTGGGTATACCTCCTAATTCAGATCCGAAAGCAATATGAATTGTTTCTAGAATCGGGTCCTTTCTCGAGGAAAGGTTTCTCTCGAAAGAATTGAGTGGGAGGATGGTGGAGACTTGATGAGGTTATTGAACCGTCACTTCAACAAGTGTGTAGCAGGGCACAGGAAGTTGTTCCTGTGGCACCTACACCAATTGAAGTGGAAGCTTATGATAGTGATCATGAAACTTCGGATCAAGTCACTACCAAACCTCGTAGGATGACAAGGATACGTACTACTTCAGAGTGGTACAGTAATCCTGTCTTGGAAGTCATGTTGCTAGACAACAATGAACCTACGAGCTATGGAGAAGCGATGGTGGGCCCGGATTCCGATAAATGGCTCAAGGCCATAAAACCCGAGAGAGGATCCATGTATGAAAACAAAGTGTAGACTTTGGAAGAACTACTTGATGGTCGTAAGGCTGTTAGGTACATATGGATTTTGAAAGGAAGACAGACAATGATGGTAAGTGTCACCATTGAGAAAGCTCGACTTGTCGTTAAGATGTTTTTCGACAAGTTCAAGGAGTTGACTACGATGAGACTTTCTCACTCGTAGCGATGCTAAGAGTCTGTTGGAATTATATTAGCAATTACTGCATTATTTATGAAATCTTGCAGATAGGATGTCAAAACATTGTTTCCTCGACGATTCTTGAGGAAAGGTTGTATGTGATACAACCGGAAGGTTTTGTCTATCCTGAAATATGCTAATAAGTATGCAAAGCTCCAGCAATCCTTCTGAGGACTGGAGTGAGCATCTCGGAGTTGGAATGTATGCTTTGATGATGATCAAAGATTTTGGGTGTATACAAAGTTTATGAGAAACTTGTATTTCCAAAGAAGTGAGTGGGAGCACTATAGAATTTCTGATGAGTATATGTTGTTGACATATTAATGATCAGAAATGACGTAGAATTTCTGGAAAGCATATAGGGTTATTTGGAAAGTGTTTTCAATGGAAAACCTGGATTAAGCTACTTGAACATTGAGCATCAAGATCTATAAGGATAGATCAAAACGCTTAATAGTACTTTCAAATGAGCACATGCCTTGACGTGATCTTGAAGGTGTTCAAGATGGATCAGTCAAAGAAGGAGTTCTTGCCTGAGTTGTAAGGTATGAAGTTAAGACTTAAAGCTCGACCATGGCAGAATAGAGAGAAAGGAACGAAGGTCGTCCCCTATGCTTAAGACATAGGCTCTACAGTATGCTATGCTGTGTACCGCACCTGAAGTGTGCTTTACCATGAGTCAGTCAAGGGGTACAAGAGTGATCCAAGAATGGATCACAGGACAGCGGTCAAAGTTATCCTTAGTAACTAGTGGACTAAGGAATTTTCTCAATTATGGAGGTGGTAAAAGAGTTCGTCGTAAAGGGTTACGTCGATGCAAGCTTAACACCTATCCGGATAGCTCTGAGTAGAGATACCGGATACGTATAATGGAGCAACAATTTAGAATAGCTCCAAGTAGAACAGTTATTTGGAATAGCTCCAAATAGAACGTGGTAGCTGCATCTAGGAGATGACATAGAGATTTGTAAAGCACACACGGATCTGAAAGGTTCAGACCCGTTGACTATAACCTCTCTCACAAGCATAACATGATCAAACCCAGAACTCATCGAGTGTTAATCACATGGTAAATGTGAACTAGATTATTGACTCTAGTAAACTCTTTGGGTGTTAGTCACATGGGGATGTGACCTTGAGTGTTAATCACATATCGATGTGAACTAGATTATTGACTCTAGTGCAAGTGGGAGACTGTTGGAAATATGCCCTAGAGGCAATAATAAATTGATTATTATTATATTTCCTTGTTCATGATAATCGTTTATTATCCATGCTAGAATTGTATTGATAGGAAACTCAGATACATGTGTGGATACATAGACAACACCATGTCCCTAGTAAGCCTCTAGTTGACTAGCTCGTTAATCAATAGATGGTTACGGTTTCCTGACCATGGACATTGGATGTCGTTGATAACGGGATCACATCATTAGGAGAATGATGTGATGGACAAGACCCAATCCTAAGCCTAGCACAAGATCATGTAGTTCGTATGCTAAAGCTTTTCTAATGTCAAGTATCATTTCCTTAGACCATGAGATTGTGCAACTCCCGGATACCGTAGGAGTGCTTTGGGTGTGCCAAACGTCACAACGTAACTGGGTGGCTATAAAGGTACACTACGGGTATCTCTGAAAGTGTCTGTTGGGTTGGCACGAATCGAGATTGGGATTTTGTCACTCCGTGTAAACGGAGAGGTATCTCTGGGCCCACTCGGTAGGACATCATCATAATGTGCACAATGTGACCAAGGGGTTGATCACGGGATGATGTGTTACGGAACGAGTAAAGAGACTTGCCGGTAACGAGATTGAACAAGGTATCGGTATACCGACGATCGAATCTCGGGCAAGTACCATACCGCTAGACAAAGGGAATTGTATACGGGATTGATTGAGTCCTTGACATCGTGGTTCATCCGATGAGATCATCGTGGAACATGTGGGAGCCAACATGGGTATCCAGATCCCGCTGTTGGTTATTGACCGGAGAACATCTCGGTCATGACTACATGTCTCCCGAACCCGTAGGGTCTACACACTTAAGGTTCGATGACGCTAGGGTTATAAAGGAAGCTTGTATGTGGTTACCGAATGTTGTTCGGAGTCCCGGATGAGATCCCGGACGTCACGAGGAGTTCCGGAATGGTCCGGAGGTAAAGATTTATATATAGGAAGTCCTGTTTCGGCCATCGGGACAAGTTTCGGGGTCATCGGTATTGTACCGGGACCACCGGAAGGGTCCCGGGGGCCCACCGGGTGGGGCCACCTGCCCCGGGGGCCACATGGGCTGTAGGGGGTGCGCCTTGGCCTACATGGGCCAAGGGCACCAGCCCCTAGAGGCCCATGCGCCAAGATAAGGAAAAAGGGGAGAGTCCTAAAGGGGGAAGGCACCTCCGAGGTGCCTTGGGGAGGATGGACTCCTCCCCCCCTTAGCCGCACCCCTTCCTTGGAGGAAGGGGCAAGGCTGCGCCTCCCCCTCTCCCCTGCCCCTATATATAGTGGAGGGAAGGGAGGGCATCCATACCTGAGCCCTTGGCGCCTCCCTCCCTCCCGTGACACCTCCTCCTCTCCCGTAGGTGCTTGGCGAAGCCCTGCAGGATTGCCACGCTCCTCCATCACCACCACGCCGTTGTGCTGCTGCTGGATGGAGTCTTCCTCAACCTCTCCCTCTCTCCTTGCTGGATCAAGGCGTGGGAGACATCGTCGAGCTGTACGTGTGTTGAACGCGGAGGTGTCGTCCGTTCGGCACTAGGATCATCGGTGATCTGAATCACGACGAGTACGACTCCATCAACCCCGTTCACTTGAACGCTTCCGCTTAGCGATCTACAAGGGTATGTAGATGCACTCCCCTTTCTACTCGTTGCTGGTCTCTCCATAGATAGATCTTGGTGTTACGTAGGAAAATTTTTGAATTTCTGCTACGTTCCCCAACAACCGTGCCAGGTCCCGAGGATTTCCGGCATCGTATGGTTTGCCGTGGATTTTAACGGCTAGATCCGACATGTCGCCGACGTACATTCGCCCCCCCCCCCCGGTGGTGGGGTCTGCTCCTCCTTTGGTTGGACGGTACCTACACATTCTCCCCCGGTGGTGGGGCCTGTAGCTGCGCGACGCACGGGACGACGTCGGCGCAGACGGGGGCACCCCTGCCGCCCTCCGCCAAGATCCCCTGCAGGCCAGCACCTCCGGCCCGCCCCCATGAGCAGCGGGCAGAGCCACCAGATCGGAACAACGGGTGCCCCAACCAGCCGAGACCCGTACCTGTATCAGCCATGAAGGAAGACGCCTCACCCGAGCCTGATGCAGACAAACCGCCGCCGGAGAGACTGTAGGTAAAATGAGTTTATCAATTTTTTAATTCTAAAAAAATCATTTTTTTTGGAAAAAACATGAAATTTGGCAGAATATTGGTTTGTGATTCGTAGAGGGTGTGGAAAAAGTTTGAAAAGATTTCATAAAAAACTCTAATAAATCTAGCAAAACAAATACGTAAAGAAGCACACAAAAATGAAGACTTCCTATTGGGTGACCACCCGGTCACGCGGATCGGTGACGTGGATGGCTGGCCCCACGCTCCTCTGCACCTCCAAAAAGAAAAGAAGAAAAAGAAAACGCACGCACGCACGATACAAAATCAAATGAAATTTTGGGCCTTCCCGCGCCACTCAGCCCGCTTCCCTCCCACCCACCAAAATTAAAAAAAAGGAAAAGAAGCGAGAGAGAGCCCACCCAAGACCCAACAGAGCCGCACCACTCCCCACCTCGACCTCTCTCTCTCTCCCCGCGACCCTTCTCTGCCGCCGCCACCCACGCCGGTGATTCCGGCAGCTTCCGGCGATTCCGGCTGCTGCCGACGACGCCAAGCACACTCGCATGATCGCCTCCGTCCGCTCCGTCTTCCCTTCCGAGCAGATTCGTCGCTTGCGTCCTCTACCGGTCACCCACGACCGTCCCCTAAGCTAGGGTTTCAGCCACCGCGTCGCCGGCGTGGCTCCGGCGGCTCAGGTACATCTCTCCGTCGAGATCCCTCGCAACCCACCCTCTCTTACTCACCTATATCCTCTCCCTCCCAGATCGAGCACGCCAATGTCGCCGTCGTTTCGCTTGCGCTGGAACAGCAAAGGGAAGGCCATGGACGACGCCGCTCCAGCCCTTCTCCGACGCCATCAAGGTCAGCCCCTCCCTCTCCTATTGATCTGTTCCCCTACCCTTCCCTGATGTGCCTACCTTCCTCACCCACACGCAGCAGTAGCAGCAACTCGATGCAGGGACGAGGGAGAGGAGGAGTCCTGCTTCCCCGGCGTGCATCCTCTCTCTCGGAACGACACCCAACCTCAAGCGAGAGGTTTTCCTTCCCCTCCATGACTCCCTTGTCCTCCTCGATTTCCTAGGCTTGCTCTCAATTTGCTGCTGCTCTGCTCAGCTCTGCATTTTTTACTTATACACATGCTTGACTGAATTTTGAATGGGTGCTACTGCTGTCACACTCCACTGCTGGGTCTTCCTAGGCTTGGTGCAGATTTTAGATGCAGATTGCTAGGTGCAGATTTTAGATGTTCTTGTCACCACTGCTGTTAGTCACTGCTTGTCTGCTTGTGTTAATTTATATGTAATTGTGACGAGTTGAGATGTTCTGGTAACTTTGATGTCTACCTAGTCGACTTATTAGATATGACGGAAGATGCAAGTGGAGATTTGCATCAAAAATTGCTTGTGAAGATATGATTGCTGATTTCAAAAGTAGGAAGAATAGAAGAGCATATCTCTAGTTGGCAGTAGTGCTAGTTGGTTATGTTTAGTTGTCTTTTGGTCATTTGGTGTGGTCTGTTCTTTTGGAACACCAAAATTTACCTATCCACAATGCTCAGGTATGTGTGAACCTGCTGTATTGTGTTATTTATGATGATATAGTCGCCTAATTGTCCTTGGCTCCTTGCATATGTTCTACGTACAACTTAGCGGAGTTTTTAATGCATATTGTGTGTTCTTATATAAAGTCGGCCCCCTCTTGAGATTTGGTCACGCTCCGCCACTGCTCCTAGCTAGCTAGCTCTCAGTTTGGATTGCCCTTGTTGGTTGCTGCAACCAGGCTAGGCGTATCTTGCATAATATCGATCGATTGAAACTTGTTTGCGTATATTGCAAATTTGCATGACTAGTGAACTAGCCCTGTACGTATTTTTTTATAGCACTGAAGTTTGTGTTTGTGCTAAATGGAACACCTGATGCACTTGTCTTGGTACTGCTTTTGTTGCTGTGACGGTGTGATGTTCAAACAGTTAATGCCACTCATCCATTGATGAACTAGAGTCCATCTCCGGTTTGAATTGACTCTGCTTTTAAGTATATTTTGCTTGCTACCCCAAAAATGTAGTAGAATTTAGCTTATGAATTGGTCTGGTTGGATTTCTCAAGTTATCTCAAGATGCTACAAAATAAATGGTTGTTGTCTCTGCCTTTGATGTTTGATTTGATTTGATTCGGTTTCCTCACGCCTCTCTGTTTGCTCTGTTCGTGCTGCTGCCGGATCCAGGAAGGTCTTTAAGAACCTAAACGTTCTTTTTTTGATTGATAGATGCATGTGTGGGTGGCAGCAGATCAACCTCCTTCTCAACCAATGTGTAAGCCCAGCCCCTGAGATACTCACCTTCTCAAACCCAATTTTTTTGTCTATCTTGTTCCTTGACAAACAAATTTTTTTAGGCCAAAACTTTTTGTTCCATTACTACCATCTTGCTGCTCTCTCGATATCCATGCCCTAATTCATGCCTGATCCATTCTTAGATGCTAGTAAGTAAACATGACATGTGGTAGAAAACATATTAAGCCACCATTACGTGTGAATTACACCGGCTCATGTCAGCGTATGTAGTTTGGATGAAATTTTCTTTTTGGCAACAAATGCATCAACTGTGACAGAACCATTCATGATTAATTCTGTCCTGTGCAAAATGTAGTGCTAGTTCTGTAGTTCGTCATATGTATATATGTGCTCTACAGTTTTAATTCTTCTTCTTGTGTTGCTGCACTTGGTCTAGAGATACAACAACATTAGTTAGGTCCGGATGGATCAACACATACAACTAGCAGTGCTAGTAACAAAAAAAAAAAACCTTGTGATTGATTCTGTTGAGGCTAGCATTCTCTGTTTGTTTTGGAGCACAACCATGTACTGTACGTACTAAGCTAGCTCACGCACATGCATAGCTAGCTCGATTGATTTCTGTAGATACTAGCACGAGCACGCCTGTGTCTCCTATACTAGCTTGTTTAATTTCTGTACTAGCTCAACAACACTAGCTCTGACTTGTTCGTTTGATTCGGAGCAGCAGGCATCCTCTGTGGATGATGACGACAACCAGGGCATCCACCGCCACGACGACACCCCGCACATGGTCCAACTCGGCTACAACCTCCTCTACCGCGCGACTGCGGCCGCCGTCGTGTTCGGCATCGACTACAACCTCCTCTCCAGTGAGTCAATCTCCTACCTCTAGCTCCCTCTCTTGTGCTGCTATAGCAGTACCTTGCTCTGTTTCATGCGCACGGGTGATTTTGTTTGTGCTTGTCGTGCTTCTGCCATGAGAAAGATCATTCCTATTTACAGTGATGATGATTCAGAGTAGCACACTTGTTAAATTCTGCTCTTGTACTACCTCATTTGTGGTTGTTGGTTACTGCAGCTAGGTTCTGTTAGCTGTTGGTGTTTAATCTAGCTAGCTAGTAGTGTTGGCAGCTAGCTAGTAGTGTTGGCAGCAAGCTACTCCTGTACTAGTAGTTCATCCGTATGTGTAATTGATCCTTCCCAGTAATTGAATAATATGAAGAAATCGTATTGTATCAGCTATGCAGTGCGAACATCAGATCATTTACAATGAAAAATCTTTGTTTGCCTCCCGGTAGAAGTATTTCTTGTAACATTTTGGTGATTTCCCTTTGGTAGATGCATTGTATATATTACATATTCATCCTTATGTGTAGGATCTTTGGTTCATTATACTGACTGCATGCCACCTCTGTCATCGCTGCCCCGTCTCCCGCACCATCGGCACCGCCCCTCCGCCTTCTCCTTTGATGCTGTAGTGGATTCTTAGAATGAAAATGTTGTGTACATCAAAAATATTTTATGGTCTGTGTTTGCAAAACCATGGTTGTTGAATCATGTCTTATAATTGTATTGGAAATTGCTAGCCTTTTGGCTAGTATTTTTTAGTGGATTCTTAGAATGAAAATGTTGTGTACATCAAAAATATTTTATGGCCTGTGTTTGCAAATCCATGATTGTTGAATCATGTCTTATAATTGGATTGGAAATTGCTAGCCTTTTGGCTAGTATTTTTTTTGGTTTTGGTTCGTAAGTATGCCTACGGTTAAACCGTCGGCATAGATATGCACAGGGCTACCCAGGGCCTGCCACGTGGCAGGGATATGCCTACAGCAAAGCCGTCGGCATAGGTGAAAATCTATGCCGACGGCTTTGCCGTAGGCATACCCTCCTGCCAGGAGTCACCGCAGGCCGCCATGTGGCAAAGATATGCCGACGGCAAAGCCGTCGGCATAGATTTTCACCTATGCCGACGGCTTTGCCGTAGGCATACCTCTGCCACGCGGCGGCCCGTGATTCGTTAGCGCTTTTGACGGCGCCGCCCGTTGCCGTCATGTGAAAATCACTGCCGACGGCTAAACTATGCCGACGGCTAGACGAAAGCCGTCGGCATAGGCCCCTATGCCGACGGCTAAACTATGCCAACGGTCTGACAAGACTACGCTGACGTGATCTACGCTGACGGGGCTATGCCGACGGCAGCCGTAGGCATAGATGTATGCCGACGGGAAATGGCCTATGCTGACGGCCCTGGGCCGTCGGCATAGGTGGCGAGTCCTGTAGTGGGATGGCCTCCTACTCTACGGCCTTCTTCAACGGAAGGGCTGGACGCCATGCCGGCATGCTCCTCCTCGAAAAGCAATCAGGGTGGGCTTACCTGTGCGATGCCACAGGAGCCATTGTCACATGCCGCCATTTGATAGATGGGGAGAAGATCCTCGCTGGAAAAGAGATCGTTATAGATGACCGTGCTATCTCCGTCGGGGTTCGGATTTTCGCCAAGATGATTTCTTCGGTGTCAACGTCCAGGATGATTTTGTCGCCGCCTTCGGGTTCCCGTTTCCAATGCTTGGCAGAGGAGCAGAGATATGATGTTCATGAGGTTACGGAGGAGGTGGCGCGCGTGTCCTTAGACAACGATGATGATGGATTGTGGACGAAGGTGTCTCGCAAGAAGGTCAAAGGGGGAGCTCATTAAGTAGTTTCGGGACCGGCATCACGTGTTTGGGAGCGCGCAGTCTTCTCGTTGCCGAAGGCTCCATCCCAGGCATCGAGGGGAGCTCACTCAGAAGGGTTGATGGTCCAAGACCGCGGTCAACGTCACCTTTGGCTTTCACGGTGGCCCAACTTCAAGCACGGACGAGGTTTGGTCCTCCTCACCGTCAGTTGGGCTGCCAGCGCCGTGAACGGACCCAACGCAGGCCATGGAGCAGTGCTAGAGCTAGACGGAGATGCGACCCTATGATTCAGGAAGAGGAGGACGGAGAGCTGCATTAGACAGCTAGAGTATCATCCTTTGGGGACGGTATTGGTCAAGATCTGATCTGCATCCAGTGATAAGAAACTAGTTATGAAATTCAATTGTGTCGTGGTTAATTTGTCTGTGTGCCAAGAGACCCAATGATTTTGTTCTATATGTTGTTTTCATGTAATATATAATTGTATGTAAATTCCATAATTTCCTGTTTTTGGATATATTGTTCTTTAGTTAGGATACTTGCCATTCCCGCGCGGCGGCACGCCCTGCTTGTCGATACGTTATGTATTGATACATTGCCCTTGTATTCTCCGATAAATATGAGCTTAAGTCAAAAAGCTTGGCACAAGCATACGATATTATTGAATCATCGGTTCGTGGAGATTATTGAATCATCAGTTTGTAGACGCTGGGATATATATATATATATATATATATATATATATATATATATATATATATATATATATATATATATATATATATATATATATATATATATATATATGGAAAGTGTCCCATATCTTTGCCAAGATATTAATCGGCCTTATGAATTGACTTTGTTAAGCATTGTTATGTTGGCAATGATGTTTTTTTTCACTTAGTAGTAGTGTCAAGAACTATGTCATATATCAATGTTCCTGAAAGTGCATTAAGACCGTCATTGCAGTCACATACCAGCTGCGTGCTCTTCTGGTCGTCACGTATACCGGACAGGCCGTAGGCTGGCTGTTAGCGAGCCTCGTCGAAAGAAGAAAATACATGATCAGGAACATCACAATACAATTGCTTAATTCGGTGAAAAAATTGCATGTTGACCATTTAGTTATATGTTAGGCAAACAACATACTCACTAAGAAGCACACAACTCATCGTCATCATCCTAGTATCATCCTATTAGTAAGTAGCAACAAATGACATTTGATCCGGAACAGAGCAGCTCTGATGGGTTACTCTGGCTTCGCCATGTCGTCTTTGCCGTTCTCGCCCTTGTGGGCATGCCCGTCGATCTGGACAATGGACAGCGGCACCTCGTCGGCGTTCACATCATGCTGCTACACCACTACCACCGACGACGCCACACCATGCCCCACCGGCACGAAGTCCCGGCTCTTGCCTTCCTCGATCACGTTTTTGTCCACCACACGCTCCTCAAACAGCACCGTGTCACCCAATCTCTGCCGGAGCGACGCAACCGCAGCCTCATCGAGATCACGCGAACATGCGCCGGTCTAAAAAAAATAGAAATTAATAACAGAGCTGCTAAATCTCAGTCGACTGAGACTTTACAAAGTGTCAGTTGACAAATCAGCTATTCGATGCTTTGCTTGCTAGAAGCACGAACCAGGGTTGGTATTTGGGCGGGCGAAAGATGGTCGCCGTGGTCTATGCCTCCACTCGCCGGGTAAGACACTGACTGTGTAACCCGGCGACGCGGTGGCGGTGACCTTCATGGGACCCCTAATGGCGACGGTCTCCCATGATCTTCTTTTCCTCGATGTCTGTGGTGGCCATGGATGTACCGGCCTCCGCTGACATGGCTTCTTTCCCCACATGCATGACTAGTTGCCGCCACTGCTCGCAGCGGATTTGCCACGAGACAACGTTGTCCAGCCTGGACGGGTGAGGAGGGGGTGACAACGACGATGGTGGTGGCACTGGATCCAAATGGTTTGCCGGCAAGCCAACCTGTATTAGGTTGGCTCGCCGAGCAACCCAGACACCTGCAATGCCGAAGAACTTCTTCTTCTGTTCGCTGGAGGCCATGGCGGATGTTGTACAAGGAGGAGATGGAGAGAGCGGAGGTGAGGTGTGGTTCTTGCCCGACACATTGGCAGGTTTATATATGGGGCGGATGCAAGGACCCAGTCGAAGAGGTGTTTAATGCCGGTCAGCGCAGGAATAAACGTGTGATGCTCCGGGCGTCGGAGTAGATTCCTTGGCACTCGCACTGGTTTAATAGAGGTAGGCGGGCAGACGGAATCCGTTTCAATGCTGAGAGAATGCGTTTGCAGCGGGCCGCCGAGAGCCGCTTCAATGGGGGCTCTAGTGAGCGGTCGTGTTCGCTCTGCGCATGAATGCGGACACAGACGAGAAAAGCGTGTGGGCGTAGGAGATGGGTGTTCGGTGGGCCAAATTAGTCAAACACGGGCATGGTAGTGGTTCGGACGCCCGCAAACCCCATATTTTGTCTTCGGTTTGCGAGAAAAAATGCGTCCAGGCTACCGCATCGAAAGATGCAGGACCGGGTTTGAAGGCAAAACACTTCCGGACTGCGTGATCCAGAGGCAAAAGACGTCCGGACTGCGTGATCTGAACGGACGCAGAAGGTTTGAGTATCGGTGTAGATTCACTAACAAACAAATGTTCCATATGTCGTGTGCTCTTCCGGATGTTATAGTTGAACTGTGCCCATCAAGGAGAGTTTTTTTCAATTCAGCATGTAGTGGTAGTTGCAAAGAACTCCCCCTGTTTCTTTTCTTGTTGCTGAAGCTGTGGGCAGAGTTTCATACAGATGGTAGTCAAGTCAGAATGGTGGGAACAGATAAAGATCCTCCCTCCTATGTGGCTGTTTCAGCGAACCGGGCCGCCATCTGTGATGTGCGTAGCTAGGTCAAGGCTTCCGATCTTATTCAAAAACAAAAACAAAAGGTCAATGGATGAAGACCCTAGGATTTCAGAACCTACAAACCATCAATGGATGAAGCAAAAGAGAGAACGTCAAGAGGAAGCGTACCTGGAGCTCCTGTGGCCGGAGAAGGGATTATTGGGGCTCGGGATCGCCGCCTCGCCGGAGACTGGCGGCGCGGCTCGGTCAGCGGCTTGGGTCGATTTCAAGGTTTGTTTGGTGGGTACTTGCGGCGCGCAGCTCCTCGGCGAGCGCGGCGTGGAGCCTGTCTCGGCAGTAGTCGGCGACCTGGGCACAACTCGGTGTGGTCAGCGCGTGGGGCTACATCGGGAGGACGACGACCAGAGCAAGGGCGTTCTGCACCCACCGGCGACGGACAAATCGGACAGTGCACCGCCAATCTGCTGCAGAACGACAACCGGGGGCTAATTGCGTTTTTCATTTTTAATTTAGGAGTGTCGTGTAAATTTTTAAGGTCTAGTTTGTAATTTTAGATTAAAATTCACCTGGCACAAAAAGTCATGTCACGTAGGTAAAAATGGACCCACCTGTCATGAACTCACTTAACTGAGCCTGATCCGCCGATCAGTATTTTTTGCAAAAACATTACCATAGACGTGTTGTTTTTTGCAAAAGAAATGTATTATAGTGCCTTTTGGAAATCTAATCTCTAAAGTGGTGGTCTTCTGCAATTTACTCCGTCTATATAGTACGTATATACGTACATACTACAATCTTGAGAAAGAAACAAGAAGCTACTGTAATATCCTGGCGAACATGTACCCTTGACTCTTGGCGGGATCACCGGAGCGCGGGCCGCCTCCGTCTGAACCGGCGGGCGGTGGCGAGCAGACCGACCCCGACGCACACCGCCCAGGCGCCCATCTCCAGCGCCCACCGCATCGTTTCCTCCTCCGCCTCCTCCTCGTGCTCCTTGAACTCGTCGACGATGGCGCCGACCATCTCCCACTCGTCTCCGCACGCTCCGCACTCGCACGGCGCGTCCTCTTCCTCCGGTATCCCCTCGAGCCGCGTGGCGCACCCAATCCTCCTCGCCGGCGACGCCCTGGCCCTGGCTCTCACGAGCACGCCGCCCACCGCGAGGACCAGCACCTCCGCCACGGGCGAGCGCGAGGCGACCGGGCGGCGGCACTCGACGCGCCACCCGCCGTTGCGCCACGCGAAGGCGCCCTCCGCGGCGAGCTCCTCCTTCCCGGCGGCGTACACCTCGAACCGCGCGCCCTCGGTGGCCGAGACGCGGTCCGCGTTCGCGTACGCCGGCGCGTCGTCCTTGCCATCGTTGCCGCGCACGCGCAGGAGGGTGACCTCGGCGGGGCACGCCGGCGGGAGCGCGCGGCCGGCCAGCTCCAGCGCCGCGCCGCCGATGGCCGGGCGGTACACGAGCGTGAGCTCCGCGGGCGGCGCCGATGTAGATGACGAGGAGAGGCGGAGGTAGAACGCCCGCACCTCGAGCCGCCGCCGGGCTCCGAGCGGGCGGAGGCCGTCCACCGTGCCTCTGCACATTGCCGCCAAGCGCGCACGTAGGTACGTATGATTTGTTTCCGTGGGTCTCGGGGTTGGCTGGTTGCTGCGTGATCTCTCGGGTGGATCGGGTTCGGGTGGGTTGGCGCCGCTGGGAAGGGATGAAGTGGTAGTAAAGCGCGGCGGGAGATGTGGGGTGTGATCGGTGGGCGAGGGCTCGTGGTTTTTGGTGGAAACGGGGGGTGCGGACGCGGCTCACGACAGGAGCCTCTGCTTGCTTCGCAGCTGGCAAAGTTGATGCGGGCATCAGTCCAGTCACTACGTCACCAGAGTAGGGCAGAGTCTGGTTCCCTGAGCTTTTTATTTATTTTGCGAAATGAGATCATTTTAGTTTGGGATAAATTTTTTGCAAGCACACAAACCATTTGCCACAATTTTTTTCCATTTTTATTTCTTTTGCTATTTTTCTTGATTTTAATGTCATCCAAGAGCATTTGAACTTGGGAGCAGATAGTCTCTGCATCCTGTTTTTGAAGTCGTCTCTTTCCCTATCTTGAGGGCACAAATGGGGTTTTTTTTTTGAACAGAGAAAGGCGCACAAAGCACCAACATTTTTTATTCAGCTCAATAACATCTTACAGTGTGAAGTACATAGCCCGGAAAATTGATATTGGAAAGGAGGGAAACTACAGGGCATGTCCTATTTGAATGAGCTGAAGCAAAACAACTGATGTCAGGTTTTATAGAACATCTAAGAACCTGATGAGCCACATTGTGAGCTATGCTATTGATCTCTCTTGATATATGAAACACCTGTGCTTGGAGATCTTTAGTAAGAGAGAAAATTCAGCAAGATATTTTCTGATGGGCCAAGGGGTAGAATCAGCCAAAACACTTCTTTCTGCTGCCGCTTTTGCCAAGGAGAGACAATCATTGAGGAAAGTAGGCCTATTAATGTGAAGCCTGTGAGCAATTTGAGCTGCAAGAAGAAAAGCAAGGGCTTCAGCTTGAAGAGGCTTGCTTGTGTTTTGAGTGGATGCTTGAATTTGCACATTGACCTCAGCTTGCTCCTGCAAAAAACAGAGAAACACTCCAACTCCAGTAGCTGTTGTTCCACGTAGAAGTCTTGTAATCTTCGAACAATTCACTGGTGAAAAAAAGGCCTTTGGTCGCGGTTCGCAACTGCCATTAGTCGCGGTTGCGCAACCGCGACCGAACGGGCGCGACTAAAGCCCCCCCCCTTTAGTCGCGGTTGCTTAAGAACCGCGACTAAAGGCCCGTCCACGTGGGCGCCAGGTGGCCGTCGGGGCGGAGGACCTTTAGTCGCGGTTCTTCTGGCCAACCGCGACTAAAGGCCGCCGCAGGTTTAGGGTTTTAGCCCCCCCCCCTTAAACCTGTTTTCTGTTTAATTTGTATTGTTTTATTTCTTTTGTGCTTTATTTTAATTTTGAAGGAGTTTCATATATTCTACGGTACTACATACATGCATATGAATGTACAATTTCAAATAAATTTGAAATTAGAACCAAAAAGAATTCAAGAGGAATATACAATATATATTCAATATCATCGGATGACCATATATAATTTTGAACAAGTTTCCATACATGATTTAATGCATATAAAGTTCTACGTCCTCGTAATAGTGTTCTCCTTTAGGATGGAGGACTTCCCTGCTGAACCATCCAGCTAGTTCCTCTTGAAGTGGTCGGAAGCGAGCTTCTGGACTAAGCATCCACCGGAGGTTATTCCTCTGAGCATTGGTATCACTCGGAACCCGCTCAGAGGTGTATCTCCGGATCATCTCACAGACATAGTATCCACATAGATTGGTCTCCGGTGGCTGAATATCCCCAGCATTCTTAGCCTTTAACATTTTGAATTCTAGCTCTTTTTTGAATTCACCGACCTTTGTATCTACGAACCGTCTCCAAACCCTACGAGGCAAAGAAAATTAAATGAACAAGAGAGTTATTAATTAGTTACTTGATATTAGGAAATGAACGAAATAGGCCGATCGATATAGAGCGCAAATGAATGAAAATAATTACTTCTGCAGCATTCTTCTCATGCCGCCCCAAAGCTTTGGATCCATATTCACAGAGTCGTGGACGAGACATTCTGAGGTGTTAACTTTAATTACTAGCAGAATCCAGTGGAACCTGCGGACACGATACATGCACAGTACGTCATGCATAACTCATCGATTAGCCGGCCACATACCATGCATGGAGTAAACAAAAGAGAATGTGCTCAAGACAGAAACACTCACTCAAAATGGTAAGGAAATAGAATATCACTTTTGAGTTCCTGCTTTGTAAGAAACTGCCACAGGTCTGCCTCCACGTCGGCGGGGTAACGCTCCAACACATGTCCATTAACGATGTGTGGGTCAATGAACCCAACATCATGGATGTTCCTTACTCTGCATTCCTTAATCTTCATTCTGCATGTATAATAGCGGACACAACAATATAGTTAGGACATATATATAGTGCAGGCAATATGAACGAGATGGGGTAGAAATTAATAAATCACTTACAGAACGTAGCAACTGATGATAGATTTATCGAGCTCGCGCAGATTGAAAGCTGGAACAATTCACTCAGTTCAATTTGTACATAGTAATGTTTGAAGTGATGCTCATGTCTAACTTCCGCATAAATATATTCTTTGGCGTTTTTATTTTTTATGTAACCCTTGTACCATTTCAGCAGACCTTTCATTTGTGGAGGTAGATCCTTTTCCTGCGCAGGCTCGACGAGAGGCCCATTCTTGACATATGTAATTACTACCTCCTTCACTGGCGCCTCATCAAGGCCTAACAGTTCACGAAGAGTAATACCTAAGTTGGCCGCTTGTTCTCTGGCACTCGTTACAGTCAATCCCTGTGCTGCCGCAGCTTGTATGATCTCGGGGGCATCCGGACAGAAGGCTTCCACTATAAGCGGGGCAATCGATTGTTTACTTTGTTCCCCGAGCTGGGCAACTTGTTTCCCGCTTTTTTTACTTTCGGCCTTCTCCCGCTCTTTGTTCTCCTTGAACATGAGTGCCTGCCTGCGAAGTTCACGTGCATAGTCGTTAGGCAGATTCTTCGCGGCTTGGGACGGTGTGCTCAAAAATGACTTAGCCCACTTCTTTTGCTCATCAGAAAATACTGGCTTGGGCTCGGGCTCTCTTTTCTTCTTGCAGTCCGCCTTCCATTTCTCCAAATCAGCAGCCGCGGCCGCGTCGACTTCCTCGGCACTACGTTCCCAAGGCCTTGTGGGGAGAGGCTTCAGTGATGGCTCCGGTACCTTTGTGGTCTTAGGTACATAAGGGTCCGGGTTAATAATCCAGGACTGCTTCTGCTTCTTTGCCGGAGGTGGATTGGGGGGCGGCGTCTGATCACCCGCCGGACGAGGACTGGGGGGCGGCGGCTGATCACCCGCCGGACGTTGTGGACTGGGCGGCGGCGTCGGCTGACGTGACGGAGGTGTAGGTGAACCGCCACCACCACCACCACCACCACCGCCGCCACCACCACCACCACCACCGTAGGGGGGTGGACTTGTTGTCCTTGGCGCCTCGCCTGGAAACTTGATAAACTTCTTTTGCCATAGAATGAAATGGCGCTTGACATCTCCAAGTCTTTTCTCCCCTTCAGGTGTAGCAATGTCAATCTCCAGGTCCTCAAACCCTTGGACTATGTCCTCCACCGTGACACGAGCATAGCCATCTTGAATGGGGTTGTTGTGGTGGAGTGCTCCAGGTAAACATGGTAAAGCACTGCCGATGGCTACCTTCATGGACATGTTCCCGATAGGATAATACAGATGACATTCTTTCATCTCCTTTATATCGTCCATGGGGTAGCGAGGAGGCTCCGGTGAAGTAATTTCGACCACCAGAGGCTCCGGTGCAGTAATTTCGACCACCAGAGGCTCCGGTGCAGTAATTTCGATCGTCGGTGCATCTGCACCAGCCGGTGGGGCCTCCGTGGAAGCCACGCTGCTTCTCCGCTGCTGGCTTCCGAGATCCGCTGGATGATCTTCATGCTGCACCCGAGCTGCATCTCTTTCGGCTACTAGTACACTCATGGTTTTCTTCATCACATCCATTTCCGATGCCAACCGCGCCACAACATCTGCTTCCCGATCCATCTTTCTCTTACGGCTTCTGTAACCGTACGGGTCATCGTTCTGGGGGAACCCTATTTTCCACGGAATGTGCCCCATGCCTCGTACACGTCCTCCGTGTTCAGGATTCCCGAGGGCTTTTGTCAGCGCGTCGTTCTCTCTGTTGAACTTGATCTTCCCCTGTTGAGCATCCCTCATTGCGTTAATAAGGGCTTGGGTGGGTTTAATTAATTTGCCCCGGTAAACACACTCCCCTGTCTCTGGGTTCAGCGTTCCCCCATGCCCGTACCACCAGCTTTTGGCCCTTGGGTCCCATCCCTCCGTACCTGGACGGATTCCTCGCGCCCTCAGCTCGTTCTCCATCTTCTCCAACCTAGGCACCCAAATGCGATACCCTCCTGGCCCCATAACATGATTGTACTCCTTCTTAGCCGCATTTTCCTTATTTTTTTCGATATTTGAATGAACTGCTCCGATTTCTTTTGCTTCACAAATTCTGGCCAATCATGTTTCAGTTTCTCATATTGTCCTTTGAAATCCGGAGTCTTGTTCTGCTTGACAAAGTCATGGGCTAGATTTTGCTTGAATTTCCGGAATGCGTCGGCCATCTTATGAAGAGCGAACTGTTTGACTAGCCTCCTCCTCTCCTTGTTTTCCTCAATCTTGTTACCCTCCTCATCGAATTTTTGTATTCCGGAGGTAGAACGAAATGTTCCATAAGCTTCTTGAAGCAATCTTTTTTTGTTCTCTTATCGACAAAAGTGAAACCATCAATTCGTGCCTTCTTTGGCTCATTCCACTCCTGGACGGTGATCGAGACGTTGTCTCTAACAATGGCTCCGCATTGGCTGACAAACTTGGTGGCGTTCTTGCGGGGCTCCAGCGGCCTGCCGGTTGCACTGTCGACAACCTCGATGGTGCATGTTTCTCCTTGTTTCATCGTCTTGGTTGCGCCACGCTTTGACGACGTACTCGATTGTTTCGACGATCCGGCCGAGGGCTAAAATAAGAAAGAGAGTCGCGCGCGTTAGTACACACATATTTATTCAAATCAGTTAGTTTGTATCACCAGAGGCTCAATGTATATATATACCTCGGCGCCGGAGGTGGTTGCTACTTCCATTTGAAGATCGTCGTTTATCGACGTTTGTTCGGCATCATCTTGCTGACGGCGCCCTTCATCTTCACCGTCAAGGTTCAGATAAGAAGAGATATCATCTTCTTCTTCTCCGGTCGGCACATATAGAATATCGCCGTTTATGATGCCGAACATATGTGCTTCACCGTCCGGATCATAGTTGTCCATAATCGGGTCAGCTCTATCGTCCGTCATTATGTCAGTCCTGAAAACATGTAGTAAAAACAAATTAATTAAGTGAAGAAGGGGGGCGGTGGCGGTGGCGGTGGCGAAAGGGCGGTGGCAAAAGGAGGGGGCGAGGAAGGGGTGGGAGAGGGTGTCGCGGTAGAGCGCGAGACGGGGCGGCAGACGACGGCGTCACGGAGAGGGAGGAAATTCCAATTTGTCATGTCGCGAACCCAAAATGGGCCGGCCCAGGTGAGCTACGTCCTGTGAGACGCGTCGACTTTTTGATGCAAAGAGCGTCACACAGGGCTGGATATGGCCGAGCCTGGGTCTTAGCCGGGCTGCAGTTGCAGCCTCCGCGGCTGTACTGCTGCTAATGCACCGGCCCGTTGTAGCCGACGCTGAAACAGTGATTAGGATACGTTGGAATTTCCTATATGACGCTGTCTGCGTCAAACTGTCGAGCGAACGCACCTACGAGGGTTCCCAACCCTTTTTTTATTTTCATTTCTTTTCCTTTCTTTTTCTGTTTCGTTTTTCTTTTCTTTTTTTGTTTATTGTTCTTTTTCTTTTTCTTTTTAAAAAATGTTCTCCTTTTAAAAAATGTTCTATTTTTCAAAAATGTTCATATTTTCAAAAAATGTTCGATTTTCACAAATTTGTTCGTGTTTTCAAATTTTGTTCCGGAGTTTCAGAAAATTGTTTGTGTTTTCAATTTTTTTTGCCGGCTGTAGCCAACTACCCATCCTCTCTGCTCTCTCTCTGCTCTCTCTCTCTGCTCTCTCTCTCTCTCTCTCTCTCTGCTCTCTCTCTCTCTGCTCTCTCTCTCTCTCTCTCTCTCGATCAACGCCGGCGAGGCCGGCCGCCGGCGAGGGCGGTGAGGCCGGCCGCCGGCGTTGAGGGCAGTGAGGCGGCGCGGTGGTGGGCGAGGGAGGCCGTCGGGCGGCGTACTAGGGCGAAAGGGGGCGGCGGGCGCCGTACGTGGGCGAGAGGGGGCGGCGGGCGACGGCGGGCGGCGTCGAGGGCGTGGGCGACGGCGGGCGGCGTCGAGGGCGAGGTCGACGGCGGGCGGCGTCGAGGGCGAGGGCGGCAGGCCTTCGGCGCGGCAGAGAACGAGCGGAGAAATGGAGGCGACGGGTCGGGCGCATGTATTTATAGCCCCCCCCTTTAGTCGTGGTTGGGGAGGCGACCCGCGACTAAAGGGCCTTTAGTCGCGGTTGGGGAGGCGACCCGCGACTAAAGGAGAACCTTTAGTCGCGGTCGGGAGGCGACCCGCGACTAAAGGGTAACCTTTAGTCGCGGTTGGGGAGGCGACCCGCGACTAAAGGACTTTTTTGGCGGGTTTTTCGTTCCCGCGCGCAACCACCTTTAGTCGCGGTTGGGCAGGCCAACCGCGACTAAAAGTATTTTCCAAATACTTTTTCTTTTTCAAAATGTTAAAAATACAAATAATATATCAAAAAATTCAGAAAAATAAAACTAATTCAATTCAAAATTCTAAAAATACAAATAATATATCAAAAAATTCAGAAAAAAACTAATTCAATTCAAAATGTTAAAAATACAAATAATATATCAAAAAATTCAGAAAAATAAAACTAATTCAATTCAAAATTCTAAAAATACAAATAATATATCAAAAAATTCAGAAAAATAAAACTAATTCAATTCAAAATTCTAAAAATACAAATAATATATCAAAAAATTCAGAAAAATAAAACTAATTCAATTCAAAATTCTAAAAATACAAATAACATATCAAGAAATTAAGAAAAATAAAACTAATTCAATTCAAAATGTTAAAAATACAAATAATATATCAAAAAATTCAGAAAAATAAAACTAATTCAATTCAAAATAATATACCAGAGGCCGGTCGTCAGCTATGGTGGTACGGCCGGACTCTGCAGAGCGTCATGGACTACATCACTCCAAATTTCATGTATCATTCGAAAATGGACACCAAACACATCACGGGTAATATAATTCACATGATCCATTCAACAAAGTTTGGTACAATAAATTATTACACATCATTTCTTCCCTTGTGTCCCTGCTTGCTTACGATTGTGCCGTATCCATGGAGCATCCTCATCATTTAACTTAATGCTTGGGTCGGTGTTCACTTTGAAGGGCGGAATTTCAGCAAACATATTATAATCTTCTGACATGTCTATCTTGTCCTCCACTCCCACGATGTTTCTTTTCCCTGAAAGAACAATGTGGCGCTTTGGATCATCGCATGATGTACTGATCGTTTTCTTATCTTTCCGTTTCCTCGGTTTGCTACTCATGTCCTTCACATAGAAAACCTGAGCGACATCTTTCGCTAGGACGAATGGTTCGTCAAGGTAACCAAGATTGTTGAAATCCACCATTGTCATTCCGTATTGCTGGTCCACCTTTACCCCACCTCCTGTTAGCTTGAACCATTTGCACCGGAACAAAGGGACCTTAAAGGAGGGTCCATAGTCAAGTTCCCATATCTCCTCTATGTAACCATAATATGTGACCTTTTGCCCATTCTCGGTTGCTGCATCAAAGCGGACACCACTGTTTTGGTTGGTGCTCTTTTTATCTTGGGCGATCGTGTAAAATGTATTCCCATTTATCTCGTACCCTTGGAAAGTCGTTATAGTCGAAGATGGTGTCTTGGCCAACATGTACAGCTGATCTACAACATCATTGTCATTCATTAAATGTTTTCTCAACCAACTGCCGAAAGTCTCCATGTGGGCCTTCCTAATCCAGGATTCAGGCTTCCCCGGGTTGTCCGAGCGTAAAATATTCTTGTGTTTCTCAAAGTACGGAGCCACCAAGCTGGAATTGGTCAGTACAGTGTGGTGTGCTTCAGTCAGAGAATGGCCGTCCATACATATCGTTGATTTCCTTCCGATCGTGCCTTTTCCACTTAGTCTCCCCTCGTGCCGCGATCGAGGAAGACCAATCGGCTTAAGGTCAGGAACAAAGTCAACACAAAACTCAATTACCTCCTCATTTCCATAGCCCTTGGCGATGCTTCCTTCTGGCCTAGCACGGTTACGAACATATTTCTTTAATACTCCCATGAACCTCTCGAAGGGGAACATATTGTGTAGAAATACAGGACCGAGAACGAAAATCTCTTCGACTAGGTGAACCAGGAGGTGCGTCATAATATTGAAGAAGGATGGCGGGAACACCAACTCGAAACTGACAAGACATTGGATCACATCGTTCTGTAACCGTGGTAGAACTTCTGGATTGATTACCTTCTGAGAGATTGCATTGAGGAATGCACATAGCTTCACAATGGCTACTCGAACATTTTCCGGCAAGAGCCCCCTCAAAGCAATCGGAAGCAATTGCGTCATAATCACGTGGCAGTCGTGAGACTTCAGGTTTTGGAACTTTTTCTCCGCCATGTTTATTATTCCCTTTATATTGGACGAGAATCCAGACGGGACCTTCATACTGCTCAGGCATTCAAAAAAGATGACCTTCTCTTCTTTGGTCAGAGCGTAGCTGGCACGACCTTGAAACCATTCCGGATGCCGGTCATCAGGGTCTTTCAAACGTTGCTGGTCCTGCCGTGCTTCCTTTGTATCATTTGTCTTCCCATACACGCCCAAGAAGCTTAGGAGGTTCACGCAAATATTCTTCGTAACGTGCATCACGTCGATTGCAGAGCAGACATCTAGGACTTTCCAATATTCTAGCTCCCAGAATATAGATTTCTTCTTCCACATGGCTGCGTGCCCGTCAGCTCCCTTCGGAACTGATTGTCCGCCAGGACCCTTTCCAAAGATGACTTTCAAATCCTTGACCATATCAAATACCTCAGCACCAGTGCGTTCCGCAGGCTTCGGCCGGTGATCTGCCTTGCCGTTGTAATGCTTGCCTTTCTTTCTTACTGGATGAATTTTCGGAAGAAATCGACGATGCCCAAGGTACACGTTCTTCTTACAATTTGGCAAATGTACACTTTCAGTCTCATGTAAGCAGTGCGTGCATGCATTGTATCCCTTATTTGACAGTCCCGAAAGGTTACTAAGAGCAGGCCAATCGTTGATGGTTACGAAAAGCAACGCTCGTAGGTCAAATTCCTCTTGTTTGTGCTCATCCCACACACGGACACCACCCCACAGCTGTAAAAGTTCATCAACTAATGGCCTTAGGTACACATCGATGTCGTTGCCGGGTTGCTTCGGACCTTGGATGAGCACTGGCATCATAATGAACTTCCGCTTCATGCACAACCAAGGAGGAAGGTTGTAGATGCATAGAGTCACGGGCCAGGTGCTATGGCTGGAGCTCTGCTCGCCAAAAGGATTCATGCCATCCGTACTTAGAGCAAATCTTATGTTCCTTGCGTCAGCTGCAAAATCTTTGAACCATCTGTCGATCTTTCTCCATTGCATTCCATCTGCGGTGTGTCTCAACTCCCCGTCCGACTTACGGTCCTCTTTGTGCCATCGCAACAACTTGGCATGCTCTTTGTTCCTGAACAGACGTTTCAACCGTGGTATTATAGGAGCATACCACATCACCTTGGCGGGAACCCTCTTCCTGGGTTTCTGGCCCTCAACATCGTCACCAGGGTCATCGCCTCTGATCTTATAACGCAATGCAGTGCATACCGGGCATTCATTCAAATTCTCGTATTCACCGCGGTAGAGGATGCAGTTGTTGATGCATGCATGTATCTTCAGAACCTCTAAACCTAGAGGGCAGACAACCTTCTTTGCTTCGTACGTACTGGCGGGCAACTCGTTATCCTTTGGAAACATATTCTTCAACATTTTCAGCAAGTTTTCAAATGCCGAGTCAGCTACACCTGCCTCTGCCTTCCATTTCAGCAAATCCAGTGTGCAGCCCAGCTTTTTCAGACCATCATCGCATCCGGGGTACAGCGCCTTTCTGTGATCCTCTAACATGCGATCCAAATTCTCCCTCTCCTTTTCAGTTTCGCAGCGTCTCCGTGCATCAGCAATGGTCCGACCAAGATCATCAACGGGATCATCACGTGCCTCTTCTTCACCTTCCCCTTCACCTTCAGCATCCTCCATGAAAGTATCACCGAAATGAGCAAGATAGCTTTCATCGATGAAATCATCCCCTTCTTCATCTTCTTCCATTATAACCCCTCTTTCTCCATGCTTGGTCCAACAATTATAGCTTGGCATGAAACCGTGCCGAAGCAGATGCATGTGAACATCTCTTGAGGAAGAGTAACCTTTCTGATTCTTACAGATAACACATGGACAGATAACAAAACCCCCCTGCTTGTTCGCATTAGCCACTACGAGGAAATCTTTCAAACCCGTAGTGAACTCGCCGGAGAGTCGGTTACCGTACATCCATTGCCGATTCATCTGCATTATTATAATATAAAATATATAATTAACCATCATGCATTTGTTAAACTAACTAGCTACAAACAATATAAATTAAACAATGAACTGCACACATGCATATTTTATCAATGACACATCAAAGGTTCATCAAGTTGCTAACCGCGATCGAGGAGTGTGGCTCCAACACTTCATGTCATGTTTGTTTCATACTCTTGGGGCATTTCATCAAACACCTTATGTGCATAAGAGGAACCAAAAGCAAACTTAGCTACACCCACTTGTGAAGAGAATGGCTCCAAATGGCTAAGTGTTGGCTGCTGGATGGGTATATATAGGGGAGGGGCTTCAGTTGCGGTTGGCCTGGCAAACCGTGACTAAAGGTGCCCGAAGGCCTTTAGTCGCGGTTGTCCTGGCCAACCGCGACTAAAGACCCTCACGTGCGCCAGCTAGCCACCGAGCGCCCTGGGCCCAGGCCTTTGGTCGCGGTTCACCTCCAGAACCGCGACTAAAGGTCCCATTAGTCGCGGTTCCTACAGCTTCGCGACTTATGGGGCTGGACGGAAGCCTGTTTTCCACCAGTGATTGAAAGCGGCATCAGAATAAACTTTAGCTCCTGAAATGAGAAGATCTGTCCTAACAGTGCAGCCCTGTTGAGGTAAGGTACTTATATTATGAGAGGTAAGAAGATGATCAGTTTGCTTACCATCATGGACTGAATTCTGTAAGTAATTATCGTGTTCAGCCAAAGCTGAAGCAACAATGTGTACTTGATGAGGAAGAGAAATTTTTATAGCAAATAAGCAATCATTTCTAGATTTTCATATGCACCAATGGAAATTGAAAATGTTAGATATAGATGCATAGGGGTGATTCATATTGAGCAGAGCATGAAGAACACTTTGCATAGAAAGATGATTCTCAGTTAGAAGATCACTTCTGAGGTACCAAGGATGAGCAAACCAAGATGCTCTCGCAAAAGTGCAATGAAAAAAGAGATGCATGTCATCCTCTTCAAGATCACAACGACAACATTGTTTAGAAATATGAGACGAAAATCGACTAGCTCTCAAACCTGTTGGAAGAGCTTTCCGAAGTAACCTCCAGGCAAAAGTTTGAACTCTTGGTGCCATCATTTTTTGCTTCCAAACCTGCTTAAGAAGCTGTTTAACCTGTAGGGAGACCTGCGAAGGTTGGTTCCTTGACTGCCTTTGAATATCCTGCAAACACAACTTATAAGTGGATTTAGAGTTACAATTACCATTAGGAGTAAGATCCCAGCAAAGATTGTCTGGACAGTCATCCGGAATGATGGTAGTCTGAGTAATAATAGATGCCGTCGGCTCCTGAAAAAGAGAATGAATTAAGCTAATGTTCCAAGTTTTATGCCCTGGGAGCCAAAGATCTCTCACTTGTGCACGATAGATGTAGCCAGTAGGTTGGATAATGAGATGCTTGTGAATATCAGTCCAAGTTGAGCACCAAGGAGTGCTCCAAATGGAGATGTTCCCTTGAGTGATGTGGTAGAAAGAATGGTCCTTAAGTTTAGGTAGCATCTTGAGAATGGATGACCAAAAAGCTGACTTAGGAGTGTTGGATGAGGCATCCCAAATGGAGGTATCTGAAAAATATTTCGATTTGAGAATAAGATGTAAATGGGAGTTTGGATTGTTTGCAAGTCTCCAAGCCGAGGCAAGGATGAGGCCTTTGTTCATGGCATGAAGGTTTCTAATTCCTAGCCCTCGTTCTTTCTTAGAAATGTAGATATATTTCCAAGCTCTTAGGCAAAGTCCCTTGGAATTATCCTCCCTGATTCCTATGCACCAAAATGTTCTAATAATAGAAGTGAGTTTAGCAATAAATTTTTTGGTGAATAAAATATTGGACATGTAATAAACAGGAATGGTAGAGAAAACAACTCGAATAAGCTCAAGTCTCGCCGCATGTGAAAGTATGTTAGATTTATAAGAAGGAAGTTTAGCCTTAAATTTATCAAGAACAAAATTGTAAGCTACAACCCTATTCTTGGCTGGAAGGATTAACGGGTGGCCCAGGTGATTAAAACTCTCATCCATGGAACTAACAGGAAAGATGCTCCTGATATCAGCAATAGTTGATTGATTGACATGTGCACTAAAAAGAATAGCCAACTTGGACCAGTTAGGAGTTTGACCTGATCGAGCACAAAAATGTTGAATAGTCTGAGCCATCGTTTGAGCCTCCTGAATGCTTGCTTGACCACAGACCAAAAGATCATCTGAAAAGAGTAAAGAGTGGATAGGGGTCAATTTGTACCAAGCAAAATACCCTGTAAATGGTTATTAGCCATGGCCTCATCAAGCACAAGCGAAAGTACATTAATAGAAAGCACGAAAAGATAAGAAGAAAGGGGACATCCCTGCCTAAGGCTGGTTGTAATGGGGAGTATCATATACTAGTATCATGCATATGATACTAGTCCATGATACTACATCCCTAATGCATAGTATCATATGTTGGTATCATAGAGGACTACATTTATTGCCATGCATGACACAAAGTAGCACATCATTTAATATGATACGGTATCATGATATGATACTCGACTTTCTTCATTTAATTCTATGCCACCTCATCAAAATTGCTTAGTTGGCATGCATAATACTACCTATGATACTCCCACTACAGGCAGCCTAATGCCTCTGTTGCTTTTAAATTTCTGAGTAGGTTGACCATTAATGATGACAGAAAAACTAAGAGAGGAAATGCAAGCATAAATAAGATTAATAAAATGAGCATGCAAACCTCTACGAGCAAGAGAGGAGACAATAAAATTCTATTCTATACGATCAAAAGCCTTAGCAAGATCAATCTTAAACATGAAAGCGTGTTGTTTCCAGGATTTTAAGAAACATGAACCGATAAGCATTTTCCTCATGGGAAAATTCGCCAACGTTTCTCGCTTGACTTGCTCCACTCCGTCCCCTGGCCGTAAGTGTGGCCGTCTAGCCAATCCCCCGAGTTCTCATGGCGATTCTCATATGTGGAATCCTGGTTGGCCGGTGCAGCTCCCAGATCGGTCCCTTACACGCCGTACAATAAGGCAATGATACATGTTTGATGAAGTTAACCCCTCCCCACATTCCAGTTCTTCTGCTTACAATGATTCACACGCACACGCTCAATGCCTAAAAAGGGGAACCGCCCCACTGGAATCATCTCCAGTCACGACACCCACCAAGCAAGGACCAGCGGGCCCGTTGTCAATAGCTCGCCCTTCGTAGAAGTTTCCGTTGCCGATTCCAGCAACCGTCGCCATGCGTCGTCGCTGGCTCACACGTCGTAGCTATTTTCGCCGCCGGTTCCAGCAGCCTTCATTGTCGGTCCAAGCAACCGTTGGCACTAGCAGCAGCCGCGGCATCCTCGGCGGCCTTTTTGTCGGCCTCGGCCTGCTCAGCGGCGGCACGGTCGGCGTCGGTCAACATGGTGATGACGAAGGTGATGCGGACGTAGATGAACAGAAGCGAGCAGTCGCGTAATCGCTACACAAAAACCTAATCGCCCCTCTCCCGTACAGGATCCGAAGAGGCGGGGTTTCGAGGGTCTGCTCTCCCGGTAGCCCACGATCCGACGTCTCAGATCGTGGCCCTACCTGTTAAAGACTCTCCGTTCCTGACCGGCAAAAAGAAGCGCATAGGAGTGAGCTCGGCTCGGCTCAATCTCGCAACCCGCGGCGCGGCGTGGTGAGCGGAGCAGGAGGAGTGCGCGAGGGCCTCATCTCTTCTCAAGCTCCAATAGCATGAGGGAGAGGATCCCTTATAAACCACTCCAACTCTCCTTCCACTTCCGGGGTGGGACTAAACTTCCCACCACCTTGTCATGCCACCTACATGGGCCCTTAGAGATCAAATCTGAAATTGTCATATGGGCTCTAGGCCCATCTCATATTTCAACAACCCCCACCAGATCTCAGGGCTCACTTTGTCCTTTGTTCCAAACGCTGTTTTGGTATACCAGCATCTCAGTGAAGACCGATTAAGGTTGAGCTCCACCTAGACCAAGTAGTTGCACTCCTTCACAACTGAACAATGGACTATGCCTTGAATTGTCAGTTTGGCGTCAAGAAGTTTCACCACAAGTCTCACTGATATGAGGCTGCCGAAGGTCGACCCTTCGGGTGGAGCATATTAGTCACACTCTTGGCCTGTTCATGAGCTTGCTAGAGATCAGCCCAATCTCATAGACTGTGACTAGCAGTCGGGCTCATATAGATGTGTTCCTCCAAAGATCGCTCCAAAGATCGCTCTGTAGGACAGTAGTCATCCTTCCATATAGTTTTCGAGAGTATTGCATCTCCAACGGAGTGGGTAATTAAAGTTACTCTCCTCAGTTCACCACTGGCTTGTTTTCCTAGGTCCTACTTCACGGGATCTCCGATCACATAGGTTGGGTTACTACCAAGGCAACTCATGTGGGTCTCATACCCATCTCCCTTGATGCGCTATCTATCACAACACGTGATAGCCCTTTAGTAAAGGGATCTGCCAGATTCTTAGCCGTTTGAATATAATCCAATGCTATCACTCCAGAGTTCCTCAATTTTCTGACAGTTTTCAATCTCATTCTTATGTGTTTGTTGGACTTCATGTTGTCCTTTGAACTCTTCACCTTGACAATAACTGTTTGATTGTCACAGTTCATAAGGACGGCCGGAACCGGCTTCTCAACCACTGGCAAGTCCATCAATAGATCTCGAAGCCATTCTGCTTCGCCACCCGATGTGTCTAATGCTGTTAATTCTGCTTCCATTGTCGATCTTGTTAAGATCGTTTGCTTGCAAGACTTTCAGGAAACAGCACCACCTCCAAGAGTAAACATATACCCAGTTGTGGCCTTCATCTCATCAGCATCAGAGAGCCAATTCGCATCACTATACCCTTCAAGTACCGACGGGTATCCGGTATAGTGAAGTCCACAGTTCATAGTACCTTTCAGATAGCGCATAACTCTCTCAAGAGCACGCCAATGTACATCACCCGGTTTGGAAACAAACTGGCTCAGTTTGCTAATAGCAAATGCGATGTCAGGCCTCGTTGCGCTCGCTAGATACTGGAGTGAACCAACAATCTGAGAGTATCTCAATTGATCTATATCTGTGCCTTTAGACTTTCGAATCAGCACACTAGGATCATATGGTGTTTGAGATGGTTTGCAGTCCGAATATCCAAAACGACTCAACACCTTCTCAACATAATGGGATTGCAGACGTGTAATCCCACCTTCATCATCTCTCAATAGCTTGATGTTCAAGATAACATCAGCCACTCCAAGGTCCTTCATCTCAAAGTTCTGAGATAGGAAAGACTTAACTTCCTCGATCAACTTGAGATTAGTCCCAAATATCAGTGTGTCATCAACATACAAACACAGTATAACTCCTTCGCCCCCACCATAGCGATAGTATACACATTTGTCGGCCTCATTAACAACAAAGCCAACAGATGTCAACGTTTCATTAAACTTGTCATGCCACTGCTTAGGCGCTTGTCTCAGGCCATACAAAGATTTCACCAACTTACACACCTTTCCTTCCTGACCATCCATCACAAAGCCATCAGGCTGTTGCATATAGATTTCCTACTTTAGCTCTCCGTTCAGGAAAACCGTCTTAACATCCATCTGATGAATGAGAAGACCATGTGAGCCCCCCAACGAGAGTAATACTCGAATGGTGGTCAGTCTGGCCATAGGTGAATAGGTGTCGAAGAAATCTTTTTCTTCTTTCTGGGCGTAGCCCTTGGCCACAAGCCTAGCCTTGTACTTTTATATCATACCGTCGGGCCTAAACTTCTTCTTGAACACCCACTTGCAACCCAATGGTTTGCAACCATAAGGACGTTCAGTAAGCTCCCAAGTCCCGTTAGCCATGATGGAATCCATCTCGCTACGGACCGCATCCTTCCAGTAGTCAGCTTCTGGAGATGCATACGCTTCTGAAATAGAAGTGGGATTATCCTCCACGGGGTATATGAAGAAATCCTCACCAAAGGTCTTTACAGTCCTTTGTCTCTTACCCCTACCAAGGGATTCCTCATTATCCTCCTCAGGATTTTCATCATGTGTTTGATTATAATATTTCATCGGAATGGCAGGTTCATGAGTGTCCTCAGATTCCTGTCTAGAAGTGCTTTGTACATCTCTCATGGGGAAAATGTCCTCAAAGAATGTCGAATCTTTAGACTCCATAATTGTACCGACCTTCATGTCAGGTACCTCAGATTTCAGTACTAGAAATCTATAGCCAACACTATTCATAGCGTAGCCCAAATTAACACAGTCCACAGTCTTTGTTCCAAGATTACGCTTTTTGGGGATCGGCACATTAACTTTTGCCAAGCATCCCCAGGTACGTAAGTACGAGAGTGTTGTCCTTCTCTTGGGCCACTTCTCGTAAGGAGTGATCTCGTTATCCTTTGTCGGAACTTTATTCAGGACATGACAGGATGTCATTATAGCCTCCCCCCACCATGCCTTGGATAAACCCGACGTATCTAACATGGCGTTAACCAAATCAGTTAGAGTACGGTTTTTCCGCTCGGCAACCCCGTTTGACTGGGGTGAGTAGGGAGGCGTCCTCTCATGAATAATGTCATGTTCCGCACAAAAGGCATCAAACTCTTTCGAGAAGTACTCTCCACCACGATCTGACCGGACTCGTTTAATTTTCTTTTCAAGTTGATTCTCAACTTCTGCCTTATAGATTTTAAAGTAGTGTAGAGCCTCATCTTTAGTATTTAATAGATACACATAGCAATATCTAGTGGAATCATTTATCAAAGTCATGAAATATTTTTTTCCACCTTTAGTCAACACGCCATTAATCTCACAAAGATCAGAATGTATGAGTTCCAGTGGCGCCAAGTGTCTCTCCTCTGCTGCCTTATGAGGCTTGCGAGGTTGCTTAGATTACACACACGAATGGCACTTAGAACCTTTGGCTAAAGTGAAACTCGGGATTAAATTCGATTTTGCTAGCCGCGTCATAACACCGAAACTAATCTGACAAAGACGTGAATGCCAGACTTCAGATTCATTAACACTCAAATGAATATTGTTCACGACTTTATTACATAGATCTGCAAGAGAAAGGCGGAACATGCCTCCGCATTCATAACCTTTTCCTACAAATAGTCCATATTTCGTAACAACTAATTTATTAGACTCGAATACCAACTTAAATCCTTCTCTACATAGAAGGGAGCCACTAACGAGGTTCTTCTTGATGGCGGGGACATGCTGCACGTTCTTCAGCTGCACGATCCTTCCCGAAGTAAACTTCAGATCGACCATGCCAACACCAAGAATAGAAGCACTCGTGCCATTCCCCATCAGTACGGACCCGTGACCTGTGGCCTGGTAAGAAGAAAACAATGAAATGTCAGCACACACATGAACACCTGCACCTGTGTCGACCCACCAATCGGTGGACGGCCAAACTGAAAATACAGAAAATAAATTTCCGTACCCAGATGCACCACTCTCATTGTAGCTCACAATCATATTGACAGACTTGGAGTCCTGCCCTTGCTTCTTATACTTGTTTGGCAACTTGTTGGCCCAATGTTCAAGCGAACCACAAGTAAAGCAGCCCTCATCCTTCTTATTCTTCTTGAAGGTTTTCTTACCCTTCTTCTTAAAGACAGCACTCTGTTGGACACCGTTCTTTCCCATGGGCTTGTGGGAATTGGAGTTCTTCTAATGCACCATATTGGCCACAGAAGTTCCTTCTACCCCTTTTTCGTGCGAGTCATTTGCCCTTGAATTCTGCTCAACACTTAGATGGCCTATGACATCCTCCACAGAGAATTCACGCCTCTGATGTTTCAGAGTGGTGGCAAAGTTCTTCCAGGAATTGGGAAGCTTAGCGATTATGCAGCCCGCGACAAGCTTACCCGGTAACTCGCACTTAAGAAGCTCAAGCTCCTTAACAATGCATATTATCTCATGAGCCTGCTCCAATACAGGACGGTTTTCAGCCATCTTGTAATCGTGAAACTGCTCTATAATATACATCTCGCTCCCTGCATCGGCAGCCCCGAACTTAGATTTGAGCGCCTCCCACAAGTCCTTGGCAGACCGCACATGCAAATATGCGTCAACCAGCTTATCTCCAATCACGCTCAGAACTGCCCCGAGGAACACGACAGTGGCCTCCTTGAACGCCTTCTCCTGTTCAGGAGCGATCGTTCCTGTGGGAGTCACACCGGCGACCCAGAACACATTCATGGCCGTGAGCCATAAGGTGGTTTTCGTCTGCCAACGCTTAAAGTTTACGGGGACGGTTTCAGTGCAGCAGCAAAACCAGAATTCGAAAAACTCCTATACAAATTAGGTTTTTGGATTGATAAGAAAATAGGCAGTTTTTTGATTAAATTAATCCATGAATAAATCATGAGCATGACATGGACAGCATTGATAACACACTGATTACGATCTAACAGAGCATGTACTACGCATATAGTAGAAACATCTACGCATATCGCTAGTACTGCTACAACAGAAAGAAACACGAGAAGGATAAATGATGTATACCCTCCAATCGGCCACGCGGCGGTGGTGGCGGTGGCAGCAGCCGCGGCATCCTTGGCGGCCTTCTTGTCGGCCTCGGCCTTCTCAGCGGTGGCACGGTCGGCGTCGGTCGACATGGTGATGACGAAGGTGATGCGGACGTAGATGAACAGAAGCGAGCAGTCGCGTAATCGCTACCCAAAAACCTAATCACCCCTCTCTCGTACAGGATCCGGAGAAGCGCGGTTTCGGAGGCCTGCTCTCCCGTCAACCGTGTACGCGGTGAACGGGACGGAGTCGCCGGCGGCAGCAGCAGCAGAGGAACGATGTGGGCGTGGAGGCGGAGATGCGTTCTGTTTCATGGCGGCTAGGGTTGGCAGCGTCCCACATATATATGTGCGGTCGCGCGTGGGCTGAACCCACGTCCAAGTCGGTAGCCCACGATCCGATGTCTCAGATCGTGGCCCTACCTGTTAAAGACTCTCCGTTCCTGACCGGCAAAAAGAAGCGCATAGGAGTGAGCTCGGCTCGGCTCAATCCCGCAACCCGCGGCGCGTCGTGACGAGGCGAGCGGAGGAGGAGGAGTGCGCGAGGGCCTCATCTCTTCTCAAGCTCCAATAGCATGAGGGAGAGAATCCCTTATAAACCACTCCAACTCTCCTTCCACGTCCGGGGTGGGACTAAACTTCCCACCACCTTGTCATGCCACCTACATGGGCCCTTAAAGATCAAATCTGAAATTGTCATATGGGCTCTAGGCCCATCTCATATTTCAACAGCAACAAGGTGTCCGTCCAGCTCGGTCAACTTGACGAAAAAGCGATTTGCAGGGCCTCGGTAGGAAGCCTCCCCCGGCCGCCACGCCTCACTGTCGAGGTCAAACGACATGAATATGTCCGCTTGCGCCAGAATAGTAACCGCCGCAGATGAACATTATAGATCAAAAGGATCCTACCTGAAGACGCATGAACGAAGACGAACAGATCCGAGCAAATCCACATAAGACAGATCCGCCGGAGGCACAACTCAACACGCCCACCGATGATACTAGACGCATCACCGGAACAGGGCTAGGCGGGGAGACTTTTATTCCATCTTTAGGAAGTCGCCGTCGTCTCTCTTTTTTGAGCAGGACACAAACCCTAACAAAACTCGAAAAAAAAAATCTAAAAACGAAGCCCTTCCACCAGCAAGGGCCGAGATCCACTCGGTCTCCATGGCCCTAAGGCCACCGGAGACGGGACGGACCGGCGCGGCAGGAGGCAGAGAACCCTAGCTAGCTTTTTGGAGGCGGCGGCTGGCTAGGGAGACCGTGTCGGGGTTGTACGTGAACGGTTCAACTGCAACTTAGAGAGTTGGTACTTCCAATTCCACTTTTTTTGGCATGTTACAATTCAAAAAAAAAAAAACTGTATTTCAACCAAATTTGTTGCCAACTCTCAACTTGAGAAAACTGGCTATCCACAGAACAAATAATCGATCAGCTTTCTACTCTCTGTCACTACTTTTTAACTTTTGGTCTTGCAGAAAAATTACAGAAAGGTAAACAACTTGTAACATTATAAATTAACACATTTAACTCTCCTTAACAATAAAAATTGGAAACAAAAAGCTGGTGGAAGCAATGCGCAGGATAACCGGTGGGAGTTGATGCTGCTGGAGATGGACCGTGGGTCAGTCGGTGGCCGCCAAGCCAGTCATGCACGCTATTGGCTATCCGACTACCACTGGTACGCTCTATCTCCGCGGCCTGAGTGCAACATGCTACATGTGTAAATGCTCACGTCGTGGCAGTCCATCATCCTCGCCGCGTCCGTGGAAGTTCCGGTTCGTGGGTCGTAGAAACGCAAGACCGTGTTCGGGAAGGGGGACCCCGACGCCGACTTCACCCGCATCCTCATCACAATCTTCCCATCTTCGAGCACCGCCAGTGGCTTCTCGACATACTCGCGAAAGCGTGACGATAGTGGCGTCCGGGCGAGCGTATGGCCGGGCATGACGATCCTATGCAGCATGGACCAGAGGGACTGATCGGGTTCCACGAGAGACCACAACTGCACGCGGGTGCGGCGGTCGTCGTGGCACACAACGAGACGTCCGTCCAACCCGGCAAGGCCAACATCGAGGGTGCCCGCCGGGCCTTTGATGGCGGCCGATCGCCACGCCTCACTGTCCAGGTGGTACCCCATGATCCAGTCGGGGGCGGCGTTCTTGTTCATCCGTTCGTCGACAACTAGGAAGTAGGCGACCCCCTCGACTACGGTCGTCTCCCGGCAGGTGGTATACGACTTCGTCAGCGGCGATGCCACCCCGAAAAGAGGTTTGCCTGTTGCCCTCCAGTGCTGCTGGCCGTCGGTGAGGGTTAGGATCTTGCAGACCTGCCCATGATGTTGCACGAGGGTGACCACGACCAGCACCTTGTACTCTCCGGTGGAGGGCACGCGGCCTAGTGAGTACGAGACCACAACACAGTCCCGTGGCGATGCAGGTCTTGGCAAGAGGGAGACGGCACCCGTAACGTGGTCGTGGAGGTAGAGCCGCATGCCCAAGCCCTGCACGCAGACCGCTCGGTCAGGACTGAAGGGACGGTGGTTGTGGGTGGTGCTGTTGGCTCCTAGATTTTTGATGAGGCAGCCGGTGTCCATATCCAGGACGAGGATTTCAGGCCAGGGCCGGCCATAGTGGTACACGCCGACGGCGCGGCGTTGGCAAGGGTGACGGTGGTCGTGAGCGGCGATAAAGTCCGAGTGGCAGAGCAATGACTGCCACGCCCTGCAGACGGAACGGAAGCGGCAGAGCGGCTTGGCGGGGAGGCGGAGCAGGAGGCCGTAGAGCAGGTCCAGGGGCAGGATGCCATCGTTGGTGGTGCCGACGATAGGAAGATGGAGTGGAGCATGGAACGCCGCCGCCGCCATAGATTGGTTCGACATGTGAGGGTGCAAATACTTCTCTCCTGCTTTAATACCCAATAACAGATCAATAGAATCGAACCATAGATTCTGCAGTTCGTTAGGTTTGTTCTCCTACGCGAGTAAATCTCGCGTATTCCCATTGGATTTGTGTGTCCAAATCCAAGTAGAGGATGCCACCACGACGCTATTAGGAAACCAAATTAGCTTTCCTAACCTTTTTTTAAAAGCTTTCCTAACCAAATAAGTAAGGCAAATGCTTCAAATCACCGACGGATGATAGCTCCCTCGTCCGCCGGCTTCCCTGCACGCCACGTGCCTCATGGGCCGTCATCACCGGATTTGCAATTGGCCCGTTGTTGCAATTTTAACATCGCAAGACCTGATCTGTGGCAGACCGACGAGGACGAAGACGATGCAGCAACATCCAAATCCACGCAGCACTTAACGAGAGACGTGCGTCACCCGAGCTTCGGCACAGGAGGCGGCAACCGCCCACCTCACTGGAGAGGAAGATGGCAGCGAGGTTGCAGCTGGGATCGGGCCCGATGGCCCTCGTTACCACCCGCCTCCACAACGACCATTGGCCGCGCGGGGTATGCCTACCTCGCCGTAGAAGAGGATGGTGGCGAGGCGACCTGGTCGGAGGACCGGCGGTAGTGCGACAACGGGGACTGTCGGCGCCTCTCCTCCCCTCACCACCGTTTGAGAGGAGCGTGCGGCGAACGGCCGACATTTTTTCTTGCAACATCCCCCTGTTGCAAGAAAGATTTTTGCGACATCACTAGTGTTGCAAAACTTTCTTCTGTAACACTATACATAGGTGAATACAAAAAAAAGTTGCAAGATTAGCTCTGGTGCAAAGAATAATCCACAACAATACCTCTATAGCAAAAGTTCTGCAACATGAACCTTGTTACAATCATCCGAGTGTAACATCATCCTTGTTGCAAAGCTGACAGCTGAATCTGACGGCCAGCTCACGTTGAATCCAGTGGCTTGCGAGGTGGCGGATCTTATAAAAAGATCCGCTGGCCGACGCGTAGCGTTAGTAAAACTAAAAGTTGTTTTCAAGAGAATGTTAGGAATTTTATTGCTTTGTCTATCGCAATAGCTACGTTTTAGCCGGTAGATCACACATGAGCGTCCGCCGCCTCCTCTGGGCTACGCGAATATTAGCATGGCTATTTTTGTATTTTTTCTGCAACATCATATGTGTTGCAAACTTTCCTTTTGGAACAACAACTATCTTGCAAAAAATTGAAGATGAAAAAAAGACTTCTGCAATTTTTTTCCGCAACATCATCGGTGTTGCAAAGTTTTCTTCCGCAACACGTGTTGCAAAAAAGTGAAGATGTAAAAACCATTCTCCAATTCTTTTCTGCAACATTGTTTGCCAAAAGTGAAGCCAATTTTTTTTCCACATATCCGCTAGCCGACACGTAGCACGTACCCTTTTGCAAAGCAAGCTTGTAAAGTACTTGACTAGCATTGAGTAATAAAGGCTGCATTCACTGAATTTTTTTATTTCCCTCAAAAAAAAAGTGGCAGTAAAATATAGGAACTATCAGTTACAGGGGTCTAATAATGAATAAATCTAATCACCATTTTACACTAATCAACCATCTAAAATTACTAACAAAAATGTCCACATATTCAAAAATCTTATAGATATTTACAATTTCTAATTAGATTTTCAAAAATCAAAAACTTGGGACGAGATAGTTCTTCTACTTTCCGAGTTGTTTGATTCTAAAATCGAGCAAGGTTGTAGATATTCAATGATGCTCATTGGCAGAGAGGAGCTCGATATGTGATATTGCGTCGTTGTGCGGTGTGCCATTTAAAAAAATGAGAGAATGATCAAATCTACTATAAAGATTCATCAGAAGTACAAAACACCACAAATACAAGAAAAATTACATCAAGGTCCATGAATCACTGAATGACCTCCGCCGCCGCCGGAACGATGGACAGAGGGGAGGCGAATCCACATTTTGACATGTGGCAGAGAACGACAATATTGGACATAAGGACAATGATGTGCAAGCATGTGCCATGATTAATGCATGTATAATTAAAGAGTTTGGTCCAGAAAATATTGCTTTGATCACATACGAACATTTACTTTTATAACCATAAAATACATTTAACGCAAAAGGCTATGGAAACAAAATCACTTGTCTCTTGCATTCGGGTACCTATAAACGGAGCTGAGTTTCACAATCAAGTTTTTTCTCAACATAGATGCACGGAGCGGATCGTGAGCACTTTTCCCCCCTAAGGTCTTGTACAATGCTAGGTGCTTAGGAAGGTGGTTAGAAAAATAAACCCGGCTTTTTTCTGAAGCACCGCACCGGTGCTTAAGAAAAGCCTGGTTTATTTCTCCAATCACCTTTCTTAAGCACCTTGCATTGTACAGGGCCTTGAGCTAATTGAGGATGGTTCTTCGGATCAAACGATGATGTCTACCGGTAAGTGCTAGCTTTTGTACCTGTCAAATGCACCACTCCACCTCGAATGCAACGGTGGGGTGGTAGTATTTATTTCCCAAATGTCTACGTGTTTAACTTGCACCGTGCAGTAACTTGTGTTCTCCAGCTCCTCTCCCTGAATATAACAAGTTCCATGGTGGCAAAGTGATGTGGTCGCATCTCGCTACATGCATTCCATCTGTGAAAGTTCCGGTTGTCGTGTCATAATACCGCAGCACCTTATCAAGCGCGGAGGGGCCTCGTGGGGCCACCCGCATCCACACGACGATCCTCCGGTCATTCAACACCGCTAGTGGCTTCCCAAAGTCCTCATGGGGCCGCCCCCATCCACACGCTGCTGGTAAATGGAGTTCATGGTCTGACATGACTATCCTTTGTCGCATACACCATAGAGGCAGGTCAGGATCCACAAGAAACCACAACTCGACATAGCCACGGCAGTCGTCGTGGCACGCCACTAGTTGGCCTTCTAGTGTGGCTAGGATGAAATCATGCCGCCACGCAGGACCTCGGATGGCACTCGGTTTCCACATCTCGTTTCCAAGGTCAAATGCCAAGATCCAGCCATGGTGCTTTTTGTGCTCCAGCCGTGCGCATGCTCCGTAGGTCACCAAGAAGTAGGAGACCCCCTCGACGACAGCAACCTCACTGCTGTAAGTCGGTGACGCTAATGGCAATTTCACACTAAGCAGTGGGCTCTCCGCCTCTCTCCAGCGCTCCCCGCCGTTGTCATCCAGGGTGAGGATCTTGCAGATCTGCTGCCCATGGTTAACTGAGTTCGCGACGGTGAGCACCTTGTATTCTCCCGTGAAGGCCACGCAACCAAGCGTATACGAAATAGACATGTGAGCCGATGACAGAGGGTCGAGCAAGAGTTTGACGGCGCCGGTGATACGGTCGAACAGGCAGAGCCGTCCGTCCTTGTCGTCGACAAGGACTGCTCGGGAAAGATTAATGCTAGCTGTCTCGTGCGGAAGCGTCCGGCCATGTTGGCTTGAGGCATCAATGCTGACCCGCTTGATGACATCGCCGGAGTCCATGTCCAGGACATAGCCAGGGCGGTCGTAACACACACCAATGGCGATGTTTGGGCCATGGGCGGTGGCGATAAAGTCCGGGTGACAGAGCAGGGAGTGCCAGGAGGTGCATACGGCGCGGAAGCGGCAGATCGGCTTGACGGGGAGGCGCACTAGGATGTCGTAGAGCAGGTCTAGCGGCAGGACGCCGTCGTTAGCGGTGGCGTCGATCGGAACGGAGCTGGATCGCCGGTTTGGTGGGTGGAGCGTGGACGCCATCGTCGTCGCCGTGGACATAGATTGCTACGACGCAAACTTGGTCGATAGCTTAGCCTCCGATCGAACGGGCTAATGGGTTTCTCTGGTCTCACTCTGATACAGGGAGTTCTGTTTGTATCCTACCACGAAGTCCTGAGTCCTTGACGACGTAATAATCAAACTCGATGCACGTGTGACTATATTTGTGTTTGTAGCTGTCACGTTAGATTTTTTTTTTGAAATGAACTGTCACGTTAGATTTGTTTTCATTGGATTAGTTGCCTCGTCCGTGCCGTCCATGGACACGTCGCACGGCATTGCGTGAACACGACCTTCTCTTTTTGGCAATTTATATCTAACTCCAGGGATTCTTGCCCCAGTTAGTATTGGTGAAAGAATATGTTTTGCTATTTATTACAGGATTTTAAATATTGCATCAGGACCCATTCAAAAAATTACGAAGTCAAATCTTATGTGGAGATTTCTGCGGGTTTTTTTTTCTTTTTCTTTATCTTTGATTTGAGTCACTTAGACGAGCAATAACTAGACCACATCTAGATGTGCCCCATACACACCCATCTTATTTTTTGACATTTACAAACTCAAAATGTTCTAGTGGTTTCCATACTGAAAGACTTGCAAAGAAAGAGCCCAATAACTTCAAAGAGAAGTGAAGTTCCCCACCCGCAAAAAAAAAAAAGAGAAGTGAAGTTCCCAATCTACATATGTAAAATTCATAAATAGGTGTGCATTTCAATTATAAGTTGTTGAAACTAGTAAAATTATAGTTTCGACTTCTTTTAATGCGGTAACATCACTTTTCCATTTTCTATTATTTTGATTTGAATACCATAATGCCATTTTTACAATATTGAGTGAATTTCACAATTTTAAGCTCAAAATACCAAAACAAAAAAAACAAAAAATGGATCATTGAAATTTAATTTTACTTATCATGAAAGCTGGAACAATGTTTTCAAATCACTACCGGCAGTGAAAAACCATTTCGGTTTATTGGTGAAAACGAGTTCAGGAAGTGATAGTTCCTTGTGAAAGACTGCTTCATCATATGGTGTGACATCAATGCCATCATAAAATGTGTGGCAGAAAACGGTGGCATGTTGGAGAACAAGTATGATGCGTGTAGCCTGCTACAAATGTAAGAATGCTAGACGCATCACCGTGACTGAGGCTATGTGGGAAGAACTTTATTCCATTTTCAGGGAGCCGCCATCATCTCGCCTTCTTAAGTAGAACACAAACCTTAACAAAACTCGAAGAAACATCTAAGCCTTCCCGCCCGCAAGAGCCGGGATCCAAAGTGCCCCCATGGCCCTAAGGCCATCGAAGACGAGGCGTACCAGCAGCAGCGCTGACGGGAGGAGAGGAACCCTAAACTTTTTCGGGGAGAGGAGGCGGCCGTTGCATGGAGATTGAAACTTAATGTACCATAATTTATAGTTGTAAAATGCAAATTTGTAATTAAATTTATATATGGCTTAGACTTTCTAAGATCACTTTTTTAGTGTTTTACAATTCAAATAAAGACAAGTATTTTCAAGAGTACTCATGTAATTTCATAATATTTGATTCAAAGTCACCAACCATGCAACCTTTCAAATTCAAAGTCCTCAATACTTATTGTTTATCATGAATTTTTTGATATGACACTAACTTAGATTAATTAAGCATCAGGTTAATAATGCTGTTGATTTTAAAATCTATCAAAATTGTAGTTATTCATTAAGAGAAAATGCATATGCTCAGAGAGTGAAGTTCAGGATGTTGTACTGTCACACCCACAATGCGGCTATATCTCCCACGTGTCGGAGCACGACTTAGAGGCATAACCGCATGGTAGGCATGTCGCAAGAGGGGTAATCTTTACACATCTCATGTACTGAATAAGAAAAGGGATAAAGAGTTGGCTTACAATCGCCACTTCAAACATTACATAAATACATCATACATCAACCAGAATACAATCAAGGTCCGACTACGGAACCAAATAAAAGAAAGACAACCCCAAATGCTAGATCCCCGATCGACCCAACTGGGCTCCTCTACTGATCATCCGGAAAAGACACATAGTAACGGCCCGAATCCTCGTCGAACTCCCACTTGAGTTCGATAGTGTCATCTGCACTAGTATCATCAGCACCTGCAACTGTTTGAAAGTATCTGTGAGCCACGAGGACTCGACAATCTCACACTCTCGCAACCAAGACTATTTAATCTTAAGGAAGGGAAGGGGTAGTGAGGTGGAGCTGCAGCAAGCACTAGCATATATGGTGGCTAACTTACGCAAATGAGAGCGAGAAGAGAAGCAAAGCACGATCGAGAGCCTATAAGTGATCAAGAAGTGATCCTGAATCTACTTACGTTCAAGCATAACACGAGAACTGTGTTCACTTCCCGGACCCCGCCGAGAAGAGACCATCATGGCTACACACGCGGTTGATTCATTTTAATTAAGTTAAGTGTCAAGTTCTCTACAACCGGACATTAACAAATTCTCATCTGCCCATAACCACAGACACGGCTTTTGAAAGTTCAAAACCCTGCAGGGGTGTCCCAACTTAGCCCATCACAAGCTCTCACGGTCAACGAAGGATATTCCTTCTCCCAGGAAGACCCGATTAGACTCGGAATCCCGGTTACAAGACATTTCGATAATGGTAAAATAAGACCAGCAAAGCCACCCGATGTGCCGACATTCTAATAGGAGCTGCACATATCTCATTCTTAGGGCAACACTGGATTGTCCAAACTTCCGGTAGGCCAGCCCAGAGTTGCCCCTGGTGACCACCGGCGGCTGACAGGTTCGGACCAACACTTAGACAAGCACTGGCCCGGGGGGGGGGGGTTAAAATAAAGATGACCCTTGAGGCTGCAGAACTCAAGGGAAGGTGATAGGTTGTTAGGCAAATGTAAAACCAAAGTTGGGCCTTGCTGAAGGAGTTTTATTGAAAGTGAACTGTCAAGGGGTTCCCATAACACCCAACCGCGTAAGGGACGCAAAATCAAAGAACATAACACCGGTATGACGGAAACTAAGGCGGCAAGAGTGGAACAAAACACCAGGCATAAGGCCGAGGCTTCCACCCTTTACCAAGTATATAGGTGCATTAAAGTAAACAAGATATAATAATGATATCCCAACAATATCCATGTTCCAACATGGAACAGACTTCATCTTCACCTGCAACTAGCAACGCTATAAGAGGGGCTGAGCAAAGCGGTAACATAGCCAAACAACGATTTGCTAAGAAAGGTGGGATAGAGGCTTGACATGGCAATATGGGAGGCATGATATAGCAAGTAGTAGGTATCGCGGCATAGCAATAGAGCGAACAACTAGCAAGCAAAGATAGAAGTGATTTCGAGGGTATGACCATCTTGCCTGCAAAGTTCTCAGAGTTGACGAAAGCTTGATCCTCGTAAGCGTACTCAACGGGTTCCTCGACCACGTACTCATCTCCCGGGTCTACCCAAAGCAAGAACAAAATCAAAGGACCAGCAATCAATCACGGTGCAATGCACAACCAACATGATGCAAAACATGGCATGACATGTGGGATGTGATATGCAATGCATAAGCATGCTCTGGAAGGAAAATATTGATCAAGGCATCAAATTGGCAAACCATGAGTGCCGCTTGAAAGATGAGATGATTTCGGTCGAAATCGATATAAAGATCACCGGAATCGGATGCACGGTTTGCAAATGACAAGCAAAACAAGAATGGCACAATTCTGCGATTAACAACACAATGCCATCTAGGATGCAATAAGGAACTAGGCTACTGCACTCCAACATAGCAACAAAGTACATGGAAGTTATCTACTCAAGATGCTTGAATAAACATGAACACTAAGCTACGGCTAAATCACACAAGAGCAGGTTCAAACAAGCATGGCAAAGGTGCAAAAGATATCAGCTTCACAGACTTAGTGAAAATACTAACATGCCAGGAATTAACATCAGGAAGCAATGTTTAGAGTAAGCAAACCACATGCTACAAGACCATATCATAGCAAAACAATGCATGGCATGAATCTACTCAAAGCATAGAACAAAAGTTCCTTACTGACCATGAACCAAAAATGATCAGAAGATATGATGGCACCCATGTAAACATAGCAAGTTTTATTAACAGTTTCAGACTTAGCAGAAAACTGAGCATGGCATAATAGAATTATGAAGGCATCTTTGCGAGCTTGATTCACTCAAGACAAGGCATTGCATGACAAGATAAGCATAGCATCAGCAAGAAGACATGTTTTTGAAGCTAACCAAGGCAAGAGCAAGTTCATAGCATGCATGGATCAACTACAACAACCATGGAAAAATTGATTAACATGTAAACAATCTGCCAGGAATATTTTATAGCAAAAGTATAGCAAGATTAAGACATGCTAGGGTACTCCATAATTGCAAACAGGGGCATGGATGGATATATCAGAACCATATGTCCAAATCATCCTTACTAAAACAACTCAAATAAATCATGTATCTCACTGAAGCAACATGAATACATGACATCAAAATAACAGCAGACAAAGACTCAGCCAAAATCCTCAGATCCTGAAATCAACAATATCACGAAGGCTACTTTGCATGCTTATGCTAGTCACCACATTGATCACAAAAATATATGGCAAGCACCCCTGTAAAGATGGCATGGCATAGATCAAAACACATGTAGATCTCATGCCCATATGCAGCACACAACAAATGTAGCAAAGAATGACAAAACCTCATACTCTGATAAGAATCAGCACCTAACAATTTATAGCACTCTTGCGTCAGTGATTTGGGCATCAAGATGGACTCAAACAAGCATGTCACAATGAAATAAAATTAAAAGCATCTCCCAATGAACATTTTGATATAACATATGCATGATATAGAGTCATGAACATGGAGATATAACATGATTAACAAGGGCATATGACACAAGAATTTCTGGGACTTAGTCGTTTCAGCACTGTGCGTCGGATAGTAAAAAACGCGCGGGCATGATTTAGACAGAGGCTCACCACGTGGGCTTGGCCCAGGAAGCAGAAGTAGGTGGGCCAGAGGAGATGGGTCGCGGCGAGGCGCTGGCCCATGCAGGGTTCGCGAACGGAGAGGCGGATCGGGCTCCTCCCGATCCCGTCAAGCAGCGGAGGTGACGGGAGCAGACGGCGGCGGTCTCCGGCGACTCGGGTTGCGAGACGGCGGCAGGGACGGCCAGGTCCGGCTGGCCAGTGCCGGATCCGGGCACGACGGCAGCGGATGGAGACCGGGGAGGCGCCAGTGAGACGACACGGCGGAGGAACGGAGCGGGCGGCAGCGCGAAAGGCGGCGGCGGAGCAGCGGGCGCCGGCGAACTCCGGTGGTGGCGGGCGACGGCATGCGGCGGCGGGGTGAGACGCACGGTGAGCGGGGCGAGGCTAGGGCGGCACGGGCGCTCAGGGTCGCGGTGGGCGAGCGGCGCGGCCGGCCGGGCTCGCGCGGATCCGATCCTGGTCCGCCGGGCCGCGGTGGCGTGCGGGACAGGCGCTGGACAGGTGGCAGGCGGGCATTGGGCGAGGGGCGAGGTTGGCTGACGTGGCGCCTCGTGATAGGTCCGGGCGACGTGACGGTGGCGGTGGACACGTCCGACGGCGGACGGACATGTCCGGTGGCGCGGATGAGGAGTGGATCTAGGGTTTAGACTGCGATTTTGGACGGGGGAGGCCTTTTTATAGGTAGGAGGAGGTTGGAGTGTCCAAATGAGGTGCAGTTTTTGCCCACGCGATCGTGATCCAACATCGGAGGACATGGAGGAGGTTTGGATGGGTTATTGAGCCGTTTTGGAGGGGTGTTGGGCTGCAACACACAAGAGGCCTTTACGGTTCCCCGGTTAACCGTTGGAGTATCAAACGGACTCTAAATGACACGAAATTTGACAGGCGGTCTACTGGTGGTGTACCAAGGCCGGTTGGCAAATGTCAGTCCATTCCGAGAATGTTTAACACCCGCACACAAAAAGAGACAAAAGGGGGCGCCAGGTGCATGAGGGAGAGTCGGATTGCGAAACGGACAACGGGGAAAATGCTCGGATGCATGAGACGAACACGTATGCAAATGCGATGCACATGATGACATGATATGAAATGCATGACATGAACAAAATGTAAAACGAAGAAAAAGCCCAACCACGAGGAAATCTCATAACTTAGAGCCGAACATGGCAAAAGTCAGAGTTACAAATATGGAAAGTTGCATCCGGGGCGTTACATGTACTTCCGCATCGTCTGGTGTGATGCCATACGCCATGCGGTAGAGTATGAGAAGATTAGCAAAGAATGGTAATGTTTTTTTTGGAAAAGGAGGAATACCCCGGCCTTTGCATCAAAGCGATGCATACAATCATTTTATTACATGGATCAATCTAAAGCCATCTTCTTGCCAACTACTGTCGCTACACCTACAATCTTGATGACGTGCCCTAACCGCATATCAAGACACCACATCTATTGCGGTGGCCTCAACAATCCGCCCGCTGGCACGCGGAGAGAACCAATAGATTTAGTTAGACCCTCTGCATGCACCACATGCGCACGCTCTAGGATCAGCTGCTGCCATATTCCATCATCCCACCTTCAGGAGTGATCGATATATCCACCTCGTCAGGCCATACTGTCGTCGACGTCACCGTGACGCTAGACAACACCACCATCCTACATGTATCGATCCACACATGACTGTCCTTGAAACTCTGTTGCGCCATGACGCCAAGATCCGCCTTCGGCCTTGTGGTAGATGTAACATCGCTCCTCCTCTTGTGGCCTCCAGTCAGCACTTGCTCCAAAACGATGCCCCATGAGGGAGAATGACACTGAAGTCACTCTCATTGTAGGATCTATTAGACCAAGAGCTAGGGTTTCCCCCGGAAGATCCTGACTGAGGTGACATGACCTGCAATGACGATGCTGTTGGGGAACGTAGTAATTTCAAAAAAAAATTCCTACGCACACGCAAGATCATGGTGATGCATAGCAACGAGGGGAGAGTATGATCTACGTACCCTTGTAGATCGCAACGGAAGCGTTGACACAACATGGAGGAAGTAGTCGTACGTCTTCTTCCCGATCCGACCGATCCAAGCACCGTTACTCCGGCACCTCCGAGTTCTTAGCACACGTTCAGCTCGATGACGATCCTCGGGCTCCGATCCAGCAAAGCGTCGAGGAAGAGTTCCGTCAGCACGACGGCGTGGTGACGATCTTGATGTTCTACCGACGCAGGGCTTTGCCTAAGCACTACAACGATATGACCGAGGTGGAATATGGTGGCAGGGGGCACCGCACACGGCTAAGGAACGATCTCAATGATCAATTGTGTGTCTATGGGGTGCCCCTTGCCTCAGTATATAAAGGATGGAGGAGGAGGAGGCCGGCCAAGGCCATTGGTGCGGCCAGGATGGGAGTCCTACTAGGACTCCAAGTCCTAGTAGGAGTCCATCAAGAGGGGAGGAAGGGAGAAGGAAGTGGAGGAGTAGGAAAGGTGGCCGGCCCCCTTTTCCCTAGTCCAATTCGGACCAAAGGGGAGGGGGGCGCAGCAGCCTTTTTTCCTCTTCCCACTAAAGCCCATCAAGGCCCATTACTTCTCCCGTAACTACCCGGTACTCCGAAAAATACCCGAATCACTCGGAACCTTTCCGATGTCCGAATATAGTCGTCCAATATATCGATCTTTACGTCTCGACCATTTCGAGACTCCTCGTCATGTCCCCGATCTCATCCGGGACTCCGAACTCCTTCGGTACATCAAAACTCATAAACTCATAATATAACTGTCATCGAAACCTTAAGCGTGCGGACCCTACGGTTCGAGAACAATGTAGACATGACCGAGACACGTCTCCGGTCAATAACCAATAGCGGGACCTGGATGCCCATATTGGCTCCTACATATTCTACGAAGATCTTTATCGGTCAGACCGCATAACAACATACGTTGTTCCCTTTGTCATCGGTATGTTACTTGCCCGAGATTCGATCGTCGGTATCCAATACCTAGTTCAATCTCGTTACCGGCAAGTCTCTTTACTCGTTCCGTAATACATCATCTCACAACTAACATATTAGTTGCAGTGCTTGCAAGGCTTATGTGATGTGCATTACCGAGAGGGCCCAGAGATACCTCTCCGACAATCGGAGTGACAAATCCTAATCTCGAAATACGCCAACCCAACATCTACCTTTGGAGACACCTGTAATGCTCCTTTATAATCACCCAGTTACGTTGTGACGTTTGGTAGCACCCAAAGTGTTCCTCCGGCAAACGGGAGTTGCATAATCTCATAGTCATAGGAACATGTATAAGTCATGAAGAAAGCAATAGCAACATACTAAACGATCGGGTGCTAAGCTAATGGAATGGGTCATGTCAATCAGATCATTCAACTAATGATGTGACCTCGTTAATCAAATAACAACTCTTTGTTCATGGTTTAGGAAACATAACCATCTTTGATTAACGAGCTAGTCTAGTAGAGGCATACTAGTGACACTCTGTTTGTCTATGTATTCACACATGTATTATGTTTCCGGTTAATACAATTCTAGCATGAATAATAAACATTTATCATGAAATAAGGAAATAAATAATAACTTTATTATTGCCTCTAGGGCATATTTCCTTCAGTCTCCCACTTGCACTAGAGTCAATAATCTAGATCACATCACCATGTGATTAACATCGATAGTTCACATCATCATGTGATTAACACCCATAGTTCACATCGTCATGTGACCAACACCCAAAGGGTTTACTAGATTCGGTAATCTAGTTCACATCGCTATGTGATTAACACCCAAAGAGTACTAAGGTGTGATCATGTTTTGTTTGTGAGAGAATCTTAGTCAACGGTCTTTCACATTCAGATCCGTTATGTATTTTGCAATTTTCTATGTCTACAATGCTCTGCACGGAGCTACTCTAGCTAATTGCTCCCACTTTCAATATGTATCTAGATCGAGACTTAGAGTCATCCAGATCAGTGTCAAAACTTGCATCGACGTAACCTTTTACGACGAACCTTTTTGTCACGTCCATAATCGAGAAACATATCCTTATTTCACTAAGGATAATTCTGACCGCTGTCCAGTGATCTACTCCTAGATCACTATTGTACTCCCTTGCCAAATCAGTGCAGGGTATACAATAGATCTGGTATACAGCATGACATACTTTATAGAACCTATGGCCAAGGCATAGGGAATGACTTTCATTCTTTTTCTATCTTCTGCCGTGGTCGGGCTTTGAGTCTTACTCAACTTCACACCTTGTAATACAGGCAAGAACTCTTTCTTTGACTGCTCCATTTTGAACTACTTCAAAATCTTGTCAAGGTATGTACTCATTGGAAAAAACTTATCAAGCGTCTTGATCTATCTCTATAGATCTTGAAGCTCAATATGTAAGCAGCTTTACCGAAGTCTTTCTTTGAAAAACTCCTTTCAAACACTCCTTTATGCTTTACAGAATAATTCTATATTATTTCCGATCAACAATATGTCATTCACATATACTTATCAGTAATGCTGTAGTGCTCCCACTCACTTTCTTGTAAATACAGGCTTCACTGCAAGTCTGTATAAAACTATATGCTTTGATCAACTTATCAAAATGTATATTCCAACTCCGAGATTCTTGCACCAGTCCATAGATGGATCGCTGGAGCTTGCACATTTTGTTAGCACCTTTCGAATTGACAAAACCTTCTGTTGCATCATATACAACTCTTCTTTAATAAATCCATTAAGGAATGCAGTTTTGTTTATCCATTTGCCAGATTTCATAAAATGCGGCAATTACTAACATGATTCGGACAGACTCAAGCATAGATACGAGTGAGAAGCTCTCATCGTAGTCAACACCTTGAACTTGTCGAAAACCTTTTGCGACAATTCTAGCTTTGTAGATAGTAACACTACTATCAGCGTCCGTCTTCCTCTTGAAGATCCATTTATTCTCAATTGCTTGCCGATCATCGGGCAAGTTAACCAAAGTCCAAACTTTGTTCTCATACATGGATCATATCTCAGATTTCATGGCCTCAAACCATTTCGCGGAATCTGGGCTCATCATCGCTTCCTCATAGTTCGTAGGTTCGTCATGGTCAAGTAACATGACCTCCAGAACAGGATTACCGTACCACTCTGGTGCGGATCTCACTCTGGTTTACCTACGAGATTCGGTAGTAACTTGATCTGAAGTTACATGATCATCATCATTAGCTTCCTCACTAATTGGTGTAGTAGTCACAAGAACAGATTTTTGTGATGAACTACTTTCCAATAAGGTAGAAGGTACAATTACCTTATCAAGTTTTCTACTTTCCTCCCACTCACTTCTTTCGAGAGAAACTCCTTCTCTAGAAAGGATCCATTATAAGCAACGAATGTCTTGCCTTAGGATCTGTGATAGAAGGTGTACCCAACAGTCTCCTTTGGGTATCCTATGAAGACATATTTCTCCGATTTGGGTTTGAGCTTATCAGGATGAAACTTTTTCTCATAAGCATCGCAACCCCAAACTTCAAGAAACGACAACTTTGGTTTCTTGCCAAACCATAGTTCATAAGGCGTCGTCTCGACGGATATAGATGGTGCCCCTTTTTTAACGTGAATGCAGCTGTCTCTAATGCATAACCCCAAAACGATAGTGGTAAATCGGTAAGAGACATCATAGATCGCACTATATCTAATAAAGTACGGTTATGACGTTCGGACACACCATTACACTATGGTGTTCCAGGTGGCGTGAGTAGTGAAACTATTTCACATTGTTTTAACTGAAGACCAAACTCGTAACTCAAATATTTTACCTCTGCGATCATATCGTAGAAACTTTTATTTTCTTGTCACGATGATTTTCCACTTCACTCTGAAATTCTTTGAACTGTTCAAGTGTTTCAGACTTATGTTTCATCAAGTAGATATCCCCATATCTGCTCAAATCATCTTGTGAAGGTCAGAAGATAATGATACCTGCTGTAAGCCTTAATATTCATCGGACCACATACATCAGTATGTATGATTTCCAACAAATCTGTTGTTTGCTTCATTGTTCCGGAGAACGGCGTTTTAGTCATCTTGCCCATAAGGCATGGTTCGCAAGCATCAAGTGATTCATAATCAAGTGATTCCAAAATCCCATCAACATGGAGTTTCTTCATGCGCTTTACACCAATATGACCTAAACGGCAGTGCCACAAATAAGTTGCACTATCATTATTAACATCGCATCTTTTGGTTTCAATATTATGAATATGTGTATCATTAAGATCGAGATCCAATGAACTATTTTCATTGGGTGTGTAACCATATAAGGTTTTATTCATGTAAACAGAACAACAATTTATTCTTTTACTTAAATGAATAACCGTATTACAATAAACATGATCAAATCATATTCATGCTCAACGCAAACACCAAATAACACTTATTTAGGTTCAACACTAATCCCGAAAGTATAGGGAGTGTGCGATGATGATCATATCAATCTTGGAACCACTTCCAACACACATTGTCACTTCACCCTTAACTAGTCTCTGTTCATTCTGCAACTCCCGTTTCGAGTTACTATTCTTAGCAACTGAACTAGCATCAAATACTGAGGGGTTGCTATAAACACTAGTAAAGTACACATCAATAACATGTATATCAAATATACTTATGTTCACTTTGCCATCCTCCTTATCCGCCAATCACTTGGGGTAGTTCCGCTTCCAGTGACCAGTCCCTTTGCAGTAGAAGCACTTAGTCTCAGGCTTAGGATCAGACTTGGGCTTCTTCACTTGAGCAGCAACTTGCTTGCCGTTTTTCTTGAAGTTCCCCTTCTTCCCTTTGCCCTTTTCTTGAAACTAGTGGTCTTGTCAACCATCAACACTTGATGTTTTTCTTGATTTCTACCTTCGTTGATTTCATCATCACGAAGAGCTTGGGAGTTGTATCCGTTATCCCTTGCATATTATAGTTCATCACGAAGTTCTACTAACTTGGTGATGGTGACTAGAGAATTCTGTCAATCACTATCTTATCTGGAAGATTAACTCCCACTTGATTCAAGCGATTGTAGTACTCAGACAATCTGGGCACATGCTCACTAGTTGAGCGATTCTCCTCCATCTTTTAGCTATAGAACTTGTTGGAGACTTCATATCTCTCAACTCGGGTATTTGCTTGAAATATTAACTTCAACTTCTGGAACATCTCATATGGTCCATGACGTTCAAAACGTCTTTGAAGTCCCGATTCTAAGCCATTAAGCATGGTGCACTAAACTATCAAGTAGTCGTCATATTGAGCTAGCCAAACGTTCATAACGTCTGCATCTGCTCCTGCAATAGGTCTTTCACCTAGCGGTGCATCAAGGACATAATTCTTCTGTGCAGCAATGAGGATAAACCTCAGATCACGGATCCAATCCGCATCATTGCTACTAACATCTTTCAACACAATTTTCTCTAGGAACATATCAAAATAAACACAGGGAAGCAACAACACGAGCTATTGATCTACAACATAATTTGCAAAATACTACCAGGACTAAGTTCATGATAAATTTAAGTTCAATTTAATCATATTACTTAAGAACTCCCACTTAGATAGACATCCCTCTAATCCTCTAAGTGATCACGTGATCCAAATCAACTAAACCATGTCCGATCATCACGTGAGATGGAGTAGTTTCATTGGTGAACATCACTATGTTGATCATATCTACTATATGATTCACGCTCGACCTTTCGGTCTCCGTGTTCCGAGGCCATATCTGTATATGCTTGGCTCGTCAAGTATAACCTGAGTATTCCGCGTGTGCAACTGTTTTGCACCCGTTGTATTTGAACGCAGAGCCTATCACACCCGATCATCACGTGGTGTCTCAGCACGAAGAACTTTCGCAACGGTGCATACTCAGGGAGAACACTTCTTGATAATTTAGTGAGAGATCATCTTATAATGCTACCGTCAATCAAAGCAAGATAAGATGCATATAAAGGATAAACATCACATGCAATCAATATAAGTGATATGATATGGCCATCATCATCTTGTGCTTGTGATCTCCATCTCCGAAGCACCGTCATGATCACCATCGTCACCGGCGCGACACCTTGATCTTCATCGCAGCATCATTGTCGTCTCGCCAATCTTATGCTTCCACGACTATCACTACCGCTTAGTAATAAAGTAAAGCATTACATCGCGATTGCATTGCATACAATAAAGCGACAACCATATGGCTCCTGCCAGTTGCCGATAACTTGGTTACAAAACATGATCATCTCATACAATAAAATTTAGCATCATGCCTTGACCATATCACATCACAACATGCCCTGCAAAAACAAGTTAGACGTCCTCTACTTTGTTGTTGCAAGTTTTACGTGGCTGCTACGGGCTTAAGTAAGAACTCATCTCACCTACGCATCAGAACCACAACGATAGTTTGTCAAATAGACTCCGTTTAACCTTCTCAAGGACCGGGCGTAGTCGCACTCGGTTCAACTAAAGTTGGAGAGACAGTCGCCCGCAAGCCATCTATGTGCAAAGCACGTCGAGGGAACCGGTCTCGCGTAAGCGTACGCGTAAGGTTGGTCCGGGTCGTCTCGTCCAACAATACCGCCGAACCAAAGTATGACATGCTGGTAGGTAGTATGACTTATATCGCCCACAACTCACTTGTGTTCTACTCGTGCAAATAACATCAAACCATAAAACCTACGCTCGGATGCCACTGTTGGGGAACGTAGTAATTTCAAAAAAATTCCTACGCACACGCAAGATCATGGTGATGCATAGCAACGAGGGGAGAGTATGATCTACGTACCCTTGTAGATCGCAACGGAAGCGTTGACACAACGTGGAGGAAGTAGTCGTACGTCTTCTTCCCGATCCGACCGATCCAAGCACCGTTACTCCGGCACCTCCGAGTTCTTAGCACACGTTCAGCTCGATGACGATCCTCGGGCTCCGATCCAGCAAAGCGTCGAGGAAGAGTTCCGTCAGCACGACGGCGTGGTGACGATCTTGATGTTCTACCGACGCAGGGCTTCGCCTAAGCACTACAACGATATGACCGAGGTGGAATATGGTGGCAGGGGGCACCGCACACGGCTAAGGAACGATCTCAATGATCAATTGTGTGTCTATGGGGTGCCCCTTGCCTCAGTATATAAAGGATGGAGGAGGAGGAGGCCGGCCAAGGCCATTGGTGCGGCCAGGATGGGAGTCCTACTAGGACTCCAAGTCCTAGTAGGAGTCCATCAAGAGGGGAGGAAGGGAGAAGGAAGTGGAGGAGTAGGAAAGGTGGCCGGCCCCCTTTTCCCTAGTCCAATTCGGACCAAAGGGGAGGGGGGGCGCAGCAGCCTTTTTTCCTCTTCCCACTAAAGCCCATCAAGGCCCATTACTTCTCCCGTAACTACCCGGTACTCCGAAAAATACCCGAATCACTCGGAACCTTTCCGATGTCCGAATATAGTCGTCCAATATATCGATCTTTACGTCTCGACCATTTCGAGACTCCTCGTCATGTCCCCGATCTCATCCGGGACTCCGAACTCCTTCGGTACATCAAAACTCATAAACTCATAATATAACTGTCATCGAAACCTTAAGCGTGCGGACCCTACGGTTCGAGAACAATGTAGACATGACCGAGACACGTCTCCGGTCAATAACCAATAGCGGGACCTGGATGCCCATATTGGCTCCTACATATTCTACGAAGATCTTTATCGGTCAGACCGCATAACAACATACGTTGTTCCCTTTGTCATCGGTATGTTACTTGCCCGAGATTCGATCGTCGGTATCCAATACCTAGTTCAATCTCGTTACCGGCAAGTCTCTTTACTCGTTCCGTAATACATCATCTCACAACTAACATATTAGTTGCTGTGCTTGCAAGGCTTATGTGATGTGCATTACCGAGAGGGCCCAGAGATACCTCTCCGACAATCGGAGTGACAAATCCTAATCTCGAAATACGCCAACCCAACATCTACCTTTGGAGACACCTGTAATACTCCTTTATAATCACCCAGTTACGTTGTGACGTTTGGTAGCACCCAAAGTGTTCCTCCGGCAAACGGGAGTTGCATAATCTCATAGTCATAGGAACATGTATAAGTCATGAAGAAAGCAATAGCAACATACTGAACGATCGGGTGCTAAGCTAATGGAATGGGTCATGCCAATCAGATCATTCAACTAATGATGTGACCTCGTTAATCAAATAACAACTCTTTGTTCATGGTTTAGGAAACATAACCATCTTTGATTAACGAGCTAGTCTAGTAGAGGCATACTAGTGACACTCTGTTTGTCTATGTATTCACACATGTATTATGTTTCCGGTTAATACAATTCTAGCATGAATAATAAACATTTATCATGAAATAAGGAAATAAATAATAACTTTATTATTGCCTCTAGGGCATATTTCCTTCAGATGCCTCGAGAAGGAAACGATGTCAGAGACGCCGCTATCGTCTGCCAAGACCGCAAGCAGGCGCGATTTTCACCGGAAGCCGCATCGTTGTGATGTTGCGATTGGCTGGAACCGCGCGGAGCATCGACATGAAGATGTATGCCGCTGCCGATACTCTGACATAGATACTCCATCCCCTCACTAGACCCCTCATCGCGCCGCCGGCCATCCACGTGATGAACCGATGATGGATCTGGGTGGGATCCAAATCCACGGTCGCTACCATGCCCACCATCGCCAGAGAACCCGCAGGTTCCCGGTGGGCATAGGGGCTAGCACCGCCGCCGCGCGACCAGGGACACCGCCCTAGCTACTAAACGCATGCTCCCCACTGGCACCGCCCCAGCCGCTCGATGGAGATCGCCGCTACATCCATCGCCCCGGCCCATTGGCGTTGGGCCCCTCGCCATCACGGCCTACGCAGACGGCAGCAACAGAAGAGAGGACCACCGTGAGGATCGACTGCTGGTGTGTGACGCCCGGATGCCACAGTAATTCTCTGCTAATGATGCCACGTCACTTCGATTACTATCGCTAATCTCGTGTTAGTTCGAAACCGATTCAAATTCAAATTCAAGTAAAGGAAAATAATAAAAGTTTTCAAATATTAAAACCAAATTGTTCGAGTTGTGCCAAATAATGCATAGGTGATTATGGTGAAGCACCCATACTTCTATACAACGTTTAAGTGCTATAAGATAACTAAAATAGTAGCAAAAACTTTGAATTAAATGCTTTTAAATAATAAATAATTACACAACTATTTTAGATTAGGTAGCTAGTTAATGTGGCAGTGGCATATTTGGTAACATCAAATTAGGTGCCATTTTGGTATTTTGCTAAATCAAAAATAAAAGGAAACTAAGCTAAAACAGAAAGGAAATAAAACAAACAAAAGAAAAAGAAAATACAAAACCAGAAAAACAAAACTAGCAAAAAGAAAAAGAAAAGGAGAAAGAGAACACCCCTTGGCCCAACTGGGCCATGGCCCAGCCGGCCACCCCCACACCCCGGAAACCCTAACTCGTAACACCCACTCTCCCCACTTCCCGATCCACGTCTCCCCTCACCCCCACCCGATCTGGATCGGTGGATCGGGGGAGCAACCCCGATCGATCCCCTCCTTCCCTCTCCTCATCCCAGCCTGACCTGGGCACTGCGCCGCCCCCGACGTCTCTGCTCGCGGTCACCCGCGCCTCGCCGCCCAAGGACTGCGCTGCCTCGTCCTCATCATCGTGCCATCACCGTCTCCTCTCAACGTCAAGCGCGGCCACGCCCGAGGACGACCCCGTCGACGCTTCTCGCCGCCCCTGGAGCCAGCTCGACGCCATCGCCGCCCGGACTGCCTCCCTGCCGTCCTCTATGTCGTCGCCTCCTCGTCCCCACCGCGTGTCGTCACCGTCCTCCTCCCCAAGGGTCGCTCCCGAGCCTCGCCGCCCGAACAACTACGAGCGGAGGGTGAGGGAACCCCCAACCTCCTCCTTTCCCCGCGCCGCGCTTCGGCGTGCATAGCTGTGTGCTCGCCGCGCACCACGCGCCACCCCGCCCTTGCTTCGCCGCGCCCCGACCGCGCCCGATGCGTGCACGCCCCTGCTCCCCTGCTCGACCTGCTACTCCTGCCGGGCCACTGACGCTCGCAGCCCCCCCTCCCGCGCCGGCCACGTCCCGGGCCCCTTGCTCGCGCCTACGCACCCGCCCCGCGCTGTCGTGCATGTGTCTCCGCCTCCCGTCGGGCGCCCCTGTCCCGCCTCATGCTGCTAGCCCCGCCACCGCCAGAGCCCCCGCCAGGGACCGTCCTCGCCAGCTTCTCGTCGAGGCCATGGCCTCCGCCGGCGCCCTCCATCACGCCCGTGCGTGTTCGGGCGGACGCCCACGCCTAGGCGCCCGCATCCACCGCATGGTAGCCCTCTGTCCCTATGACGTATGGGCCCCACGCCCAGAGAACAAAAAAAAAATTAAGATTAATAATAATAATAATGAAATTTAATTAATTAAGATAATTAATTAACTTAATTAATCATGTTAACTAATCTAATTAACCCTGTTAATTAACCTTAATGATCTGATTAGATAAACAGAGTATGACACCTGGGTCTCACCTGTCAGCTTGACCTGGTCAACTAGTTGACTGCTGACTGGACCCTTGACTGAGCCAACTGGCCCCCTGGCACAACTAACAGGCTGTGTGGCACAATGTTGTGTACACTTTCTGTGTACACCTAGCATTTAACAATTAGTAATTTTCGGATTAATTTAATTAATAGTAATTTCAGAAATGTTTAAATCAAATTAATATAAAATAATCTGTAACTCCGACGGAAAAACTTTGTACACGAAAGTTGCTTAGAACGACGAGACGAATTCGGATACGCAGCCTGTTCGTCCGCCACGCATCCTTAGCATAGTGAACACGCAACTTTCCCCCTCCGGTTCGTCAGTCCGAAAATGCGAAACACTGGGGATATTTTCCCGGATGTTTCCCCCCTTCACCGGTACTACCTCTTACCGTGTTAGGGCACCCCTAGCACCGCTACTTGTCTTGTCATGCATCTGTTTGCTTAATATTTATTGTTTCTTCCCCCTCTTCTCTCGCTAGACACTGAGACCGACACCGCTGCTACCCAGTACGACTACGGTGTTGACGACCCCTCTCTCTTGCCAGAGCAACCAGGCAAGCCCCCCCTTTGATCACCAGGTATCGCCTACTCTTCTCTCTACTTCTTGCATTAGAGTAGTGTAGCATGTTACTGCTTTCCGTTAATCCTATTCTGTTGCATAGCCTGTCATTGTTGCTACAACTGTTGATACCTTATCTGCAATCCTAAATGCTTACTATAGGATACTAGTTTACCATTAGTGGCCCTACATTCTTGTCCGTCTGCCATGCTATACTACTGGGCCGTGATCACTTTGGGAGGTGATTACAGGCATATGATATATACTTATATTGTTACATTACTTATGATATTGTTCGGAGATGGGTGCTGAAGGGGCAGGTGGCTCCATCCAGGTAGTTTTGGGCCTGAGTTCCCGACGGCCCTCGACTGTTACTTTGAGGCGGAGTGACAGGACAGGTTTAGACCACCTAGGAGAGAGGTGGGCCTGGCCCTGGTCGGCGTTCGCGGATACTTAACACGCTTAACAAGATCTTGGTATTTGATCTGAGTCTGGCCATTGGCCTATACGCACTAACCATCTACGCGGTGACAGTTATGGGCACTCGACGTCGTGGTATCAGCCGAAGCCTTCGTGACGTCAGCGACTGAGCGGCGCGCGCCGGGTTGGACTGGAACGCCTGCTCTTGTATAAGGGAGGCTAGGTCTGCTCACCGGCCGCGTACGCAACGTGCAGGTGTGCAATGGGCGATGGGCCCAGACCCCTGCGCCATAGGATTTAGACCGGCGTGCTGACCTCTCTGTTGTGCCTAGGTAGGGCTGCGACGTGTTGATCTTCCGAGGCCGGGCATAACCTAGAAAAGTGTGTCTGGACAAAGGGGATCGAGCGTGTTGGGAAATGTGGTGCACCCCTGCAGGAAAGTTAATCTATTATAATAGCCGTGATCTTCGGTAACAGGACGACTTGGAGTTGTACCTTGACCTTATGACAACTAGCACCGGATACTTAATGAAACACACCCTTCCAAGTGCCAGATACAACCGGTGATCGCTCTCTCACAGGGCGACGAGGGGAGGATCATCGGTTAGGATTATGCTATGTGATGTTACTTGGTGAACTTACCATCTACTCTCTTCTCCTGCTGCAAGATGGAGGTTACTAGAAGTGTAGTCTTCGATAGGACTAGCTATCCCCCTCTTATTCCGGCATTCTGCAGTTCAGTCCACATATGTTACCCCTTTTTCCATTTGATACCAATACATGCATTTGTAGTGTAGCTCCTTGCTTGCGAGTAGTTTGGATGAGTACTCACAGTTGCTTTGCTCCCTCTTTTCCCCCTTTCTATACCCGATTGCTGCGACCAGACGATGGAGCCCAGGAGCCAGACGCCACTGTCAATGACGACTACTACTACTCGGGAGGTGCCTACTACTACGTAAAGCCTGCTGACGACGACTAGGAGTAGTTTAGGAGGATCCCAGGCAGGAGACCTGCGCCTCTTTCAATCTGTATCCCAGTTTGTGCTAGCCTTCTTAAGGCAAACTTGTTTAACTTATGTCTGTACTCAGATATTGTTGCTTCCACTGACTTGTCTATGATCAAGCTCTTGTATTCGAGCCTTCGAGGCCCCTGGCTTGTAATATGATGCTTGTATGACTTATTTTTAATTGTAGAGTTGTGTTGTGATATCTTCCCGTGAGTCCCTGATCTTGATCGTACACGTTTGCGTGTATGATTAGTGTACGATTGAATCAGGGGCGTCGCATGGTGGCGCTAGGGTTTTCCCCCTGGCGGCACCCTGGGGAGGCGTCACGAGGGGGTCGTGAGGCTTTCACGTCAAGATGGTGATTGTTTAGTCGGAAAGCCTCCACAAGATGGCCCAGAGAACAATGATGTGCAAGCGCGCGCCACAATTAATGCATGTATAATTCCAAACTAGAGCATGAGGCAAGCCTTGCCTAGCCATCCTTCAATCATGAGTTAAGTACTTTATTTTTAATTTATACATGGTTTATTACCACCGGCTGACTTGATGTGAATAATTATCACTTACTTATCTTACATATTATTAATTACCAATCATGTTAAAACATCTCCACAATAGCGAGAATAGTAGATTTATGGTAATAGCCTCGGTATCATTGAGGTAACAACAGGGCTAATCATTAGCTCTATGCATGATTCATACATGTTATCATGGAATGAAATGCTTCGTTGAATCGAAATTGTTCTCTTGCAATGCTAGCATGTCCTTCCTTTATGGCATGTGCCAAGTGAATCAATGGGCCCGTTCTGTATCGTTCATGTTGTGTTATATTTTTTTTTTTGAGAATATTCATGTTGGGTTGTCGATGGAAAGAGAAAGTATATATATACTTTACAGACCAGCCAGCAGCTAGAAAAAAGGTAAAAATCATAGTAGCAGACTAGCGGTACAGGTGTACGTATGTGCACGGCCAGAAGTTAAAAGCTCATCCACTCCCATTCAGCTCGAAATACCCAGGAGAACATCTGCTTCGACTTCATCATCAATTCATCTCGCCTGCAACGAGCATGCGATCATGTCAACTTCTGTGACTAGTAGTGAATCCCTAAACCCCTCTAATCATGTTATTTTTGTGATCTAGATGCAATCTGTTCATGTAATGACATCCTAGTGATGCAATAATTCTAGCAATACGTGCCATGCATGAGCACAACTTTTTTAAAAATAAATTACCTAACTGTGGGGAAATTTTGTTATGCAAAAACTGTGGGGATTCTTGTCCTAGTTAGTATTGGTGTAAGAGTATATTTTGTTGATTTAAAAAGGAGAGAATAAGTTTTGTTATTTATTATTATTACTGGATTTCAAATATTGCATCAGGATCCATTCAAAAAGCGTATGAACATTTATGATCAAACTCAAAATTTGGTAGTGGTTTGAATACCCTAAGGGCATCTCCAACGATGAGAAGCGAACCGCACACAAAAAGTCAGGACTGACAAGTCCGGACCATTTTTGCCATCCAAGACGGTTCCTCAAACGTCCATGGACGCATGCGGGTGTCCGAATTTCATATCCAAAACAAATATGTAGTCAATTTGGGGGCGTCCATAACACAGCCTGCAGCAGCAGACGCTAGCACTTCCGAGCGAGTATTTTGATTTGAATACCCTAAAGACAAATTTCTTCAATGATATTTAATGAATTTAACAAATTTAGTCTCAAAATACCGAAAGAAGAAAAAAAGTAATTAGATTGTTGAAACTCAATTTTACTTATCTTGAGTGCTACAATAATATTTTCAACACACTACCAACAGTCAAATACACATTGGTTTATTGGCGAAGAAAAGCACAGAAAGTGATAGTTCCTTGTGGAAGACTGCTTCATCATATGGTGTGACATCGATGCCGTCATCAAATTGTTGCGCAAAAATGTGGCAGGTGGGAGTCCAAGAATGATGGGATTGGCCTGCAAGCACCAGTACTAGTCTAGGACTTGAATCCGATGGTTTGGTTCCATCACAAGGTACCTAAACATCTAAGCTATTCTTAGTTCACGATATCAAGGTATATGACACAAAGTGTGGGCGTACTACTAGTTACAACTTAATCCAAACAATGACCCATCCAGTTTGGTACAAAAGCACCACGTGTGTGTTGGCGGCAACATAATCATATAAGTTGAACTGTTGGAAGACAAGTGCACATCTGCTGCCTCCCGTTTCTGACAATCTTTACTCAAGTAAACCAGCATCCTTAAGAACAGTCTCAAAATTCTCCTCGCTCTCCCAGCTGGGGACCTCCTGTACTTTGTGTTGGAAGTAGTTCTCGATCTTTGTCATCAAAATGTCATCAGTTTCACCGCATAGCAGGTTGAACACAGCTCCTGTCACGAGCATCGATTCAATTAGGAATATAGCCAACAAAATAAGCATTGTAATTGGACAACATGGTAGCTGATAATATGGCATGAATAATACTCGTGAGTAGACATATTCTATGTTTTTAGTGTACAAAACCTATAAGTATTCAAGTAAATTGTGTGAACAATCCTAGAAAATCAGTTTACAATCCAAACAAACATATAACATCCATAATCGACAAGCAATGGTCACATAAGTTCTATCATATCCTCATAAAGAAGCTCAGAAATTTTGCCAAATCTTATTCACAACATTACCAATCTAATTTTGGTGAGAAGTTCAATCTCAGGCTAGAACATCATTAGGTTTACTAAAGGTAGCATGTTTTCTTATTACTCAGGTTCAGTCTGCCTTTATCTCCAAGCCATTTGCATTTGTCACGATGTGGACAATCATTATGCTTATAACGGCTGCATGTGATATTCTTTACAATTTACACTTGATGTAATTCTAGAATAGAATACAGTAATCATCTCCCTCTATTTGTTTTGGAAAGTATGCCATACATAAATAAATTTACCTTTTCGGCCAAAGCGCCCAGCTCTGCCAATTCTGTGCAGGTACACCTCATAATCAGGCTCATCTCTAGAATTATATTTGATTGGCATGTCGTAGTTGATGACCAGATTGACCTTTCAATGGGATAATGTTAGAATTAGAAATTCAACATGTGAGTAAAATCGGTATGACACACATAGTACCTGTGATTGGTCAAAACCCCGGGCAAGAAGATCAGTTGATATAAGAACCTTGGTGTACCCATCTTTGAATTCCTGTATTACCTTTTCCCTCTCTGAGTGGTCGAGGGATCCTTGAATTGAGGAACACACATAGTCCTCTTTTGTCAAAGCATTATGAAGATGCATAGTACTTATCTTTGTTCTCACAAATATGATAACCTGTCCAACCTTTTGACCAAACTCAAAGATCTTGTCCCTTATGACCTCTATTTTGGCTATCTCATCGGGGACTCGGACTTTATATTGCTTTACTTTGTCCAAAGTAAGATCTTCCTTCTTCACAAATATCTGGTTTCCCTCCTTAATGACCTTTGTAATAAAATCCTTCACTTTCTCGTTGAAGGTTGCAGAAAACAGAAGCAGCTGGCATAAAAGAATTCAAATAAGTAAAAAAAAGGCACCATATAAAAAGAGAAACAAACACATCGAACCAAGAATTTTGATGAGCACTAAGAATATTCATAATGTTTTCACAGAAGGCACCATATAATAAAAGGCTAGTTTGAATAGCACATCCATGGAATTACGCCAACAGTTACAAGCATCACAAAGGATTATCCGCCACGTGGACTAGGCTAGTGGAACACCGAAGCAAATCAACACCATATATGGATGAATGTAAAGTTGAGGGCAATAACACCCAGTGGACGGCTGTTAAGATTACTATATGACTAGATGATAACCCTTGAGAACTAGCGTGGCTCAACTACTAAGTATATATAGGATAGGAGTTCCCAATATGCAATTAGCCGGTTACATAGATAATGCCATAGTACATGATTTCTTTTCGTAAGTCCTAATTAAACTAGCAACAACAATGATGCCCATGGATGAATATGCATTGTTCCAAAAACTAAGAATAATATGTGTTGCTCCAAACATAAAGAAAAAAAATGAATATCACAGTTGAAAAAACTGGTAAAATTGAATACAACCCTTTGCATCACCAAATGACCCATTTACACGATAATCCCTCTACCTATCATTAGCAGCTGGTAGAAGTTCAACAAGCAGCACATGAGCACATACAAAGTAGTACATAAACAGGTTGTTTCCTTTAAGAACCCCCAAATATAAAGATTCAAATAGTTCTTTGGAACACATGATTGCCATAACAACTGTCACTCGATTTTGAACTATTCCAATGTGCAAGCTGTTGTATGTGATCTACTGTCAAAGTCAAAAGCAGTCGATTGACTAAAAAGAGTTACCTGGCAGTCACCGGCACTGCTCTGTATATCCCTCATGATCCTTTTAGAATCACTCATAAAGTTCTCCTGCAAGAAGCATTCACCAGCACAAGAAAGCATACTCATTAGATCTAATAGATAGAAGATACTTTACATGAGCAGATATGATATGGAATTTTGGTTCCACCTATATGTATATTTCTACTCTTGGAAACTGTACAGTAATCTATGCCGTTGGAAAACGGATACTGTTTTTTGCTTATTCTTTTCGTCCACTCAGACAACACATGAACCAGGAGCTAACATCTAACATCACACAACTGCACCACGATGACACCCCTTAATGCTCACTAGGAAACTAGAAGTAGAAACTTCACAGGTTCACGGACTTGTACTGTACTAGACAGGAGGTCCAAATAACATTTGGGTACATTAATAAACGTCTCGAACTGTATACGTACCTCAGCAAGCATATGGTCTGCCTCGTCGAACACAAGAATCTTGATGTCCCTTGTGGCAAGCTTCTTATTGGTAATCCACTTAATGAGAGTCCCAGAAGTGCCAATCACCACCTGATCAGTGACCGGTGCCATCTTGGAGATGGGCATGTAATCCTTGAGAGCCGGCGAGATGGCAGAGGCACAGGTAATGCCGGTAAACTTGCTCATCCTCATGAGCACGGATTTATTCTGCACAGACCAACGGATCAGATTCATCAAATTAAAGGTGAGAAATAGCAGTCAGAGGAGTATTCAGTAACTAGATGAGACATGAGAGAGGGACCTGCTGCGCAAGCTCCCTGGTAGGGCAGATGCAGATGGCCTGGGGAATCCTGCGGCTGGGGTCGACGCGGCTGAGCATGCCGAGCACGAAGCAGGTGGTCTTGCCGGAGCCGTTGTGCGCCTGCGCGACGAGGTTCTGATAGGGCGGCGTGAGGATCATGGGAAGCGTGACGGCCTGGATCTTGCTGGGGCGGCTGAACCCCATCTCGTCGTGCAGACCCTTGAGCAGCTCCGGCGTGAGCTTCAGGTCCTCGAAGGTCGTCGCGGATTCGTACACCGTGCCGCTGGACGCCACCTGGGGAGCAAATCACCAAATCAGGCAACCGACATCGAGACTGGCATGGATAGCTAGGGCAATGCAGAATTGCAGAGCAGAAGCGCCTACGGCTTGGATTTGGGAGTCGTCGTCGTAGTCATCCAGCAGAGGCGGTCCGCCGCCGCCGACGCCGCCGTCCTCCGGCGCCAATAGCGAGAGCGCCTCCAACTTCTTCTGGTTCTCGTTCACCGCCGTCTCGATGGCCTTAGGATCGTCGACGTCGGCCGGGGACTTCTTCTCCAACTCGGCCATTGTAAATAGACCAAGAAAAATCGATAGCGTTGTTTCCGGTTGCGATTGCGACCTCGAGCGAAAACTCAGCGATCTTTGTTTGATGGTGTTCGTTGCCAATGTAATAGTGTATATATATATATGCCGAGAGTTTGTGTGAAACGTTTTGAATATGTTTGGCGGCGTGCACGTGTACGACAAGGAGTCGTCCAAACAAGCTATAGCCTTTTCACTTTCGGATATATCCGACACCGTCTTCGTCTAGATCTGCACTCACTTAGGAAAGTTTATCAAGCAAGTGTTGATTCACGTCCTAGTACGAGAGATATTTTTTTCTGACAATTGCTCACAAGTCATGCATGGGAACATCGAGGATTAACACTGTGTTAGGGAAACTCCAACACGCCGACGTATTTGGTTCACGCGTGATCGGAGCGGACGGAAACGCTGGCCCAACAGGCCGACGCAAACCCAAATTGTGTTTGACTCGTGTCCATGTGGACACATATTTCAGGCCCAAATTTATGCGTGATTTCTGTCCACACGAACACGAGACGGAAGCGCCGCGCGTCCATTTGGTGTCTGCTTCGGGCCTGCCTATGGGTCGCCCATATATCACATCTGCACAGGCAATCCCACTAGTTAGATCCAGAGTTTTCCAGCAGGTAGTCCTGGGTTTGAATCCCAGCATCTCAACTTTTTGTGTCTTTTTTTTCTTAATTTCTGTAGGCGTAAGATAGAGTTGTATCGCCTAAGTAGCTTAACAAATGGGCTGTGCAGCTACTTTTTTCGGTCAGGTTCAAGTATTTTTTTATAAAATATTCATATCTTTTAGAGGGTAACTTCAAATTTAATATATTATATATGAAAATTGCTCAGAAAAATGTGAAGATTTTAAATATGTTTTTATTTTGTATGTTAATCATTTCTAAATATGATATTATTTTTGTATGTTGAAATATTATATATGATATTTATCTGTCCTTCACTTCACCAGAACTATCGATGTTGGATTGTAGATCAACGACTGTCGATGAAAAGTTAGTGTAATTTGTGATTAAAGTTGGTACCTGTTATTCTACCATCTGATGCCACAAGCCAATTTGATGTTTTTATGCTACTGTTCATGCAAGGATAACATCGAAAAGCTCACGACTTTATTTTCTTCGTATATAGAAAACTTACCTTATTCACATCATAAGATGTCTTTCTTTATGCACAAGACAGATTGTGGTCTTTATTTTTTGGTGAGCAGACATCCGTAATTTGTCCCACTGGCGATTTGTGGTGTGCAAATTGTTTTGGCTTCTAACACATATGGTCTTCCCTTTCTCTCTATAATCTAATACAGACAAAGAGGATTATCAATCAAGTTATATTAGTGAATCTTCAACAGACTTCCCATAATAATTATTGATCATGTAGAACCAGGTAGATATGATGGGTTAGCGTATGTCTACTATGTGTAGCTTTGTCTAGGATAAAGTTGCTTAATTCTCAAACAAAGCTAAGTTACATAGCTCTTTTGGGTATAGCAAATACACATTGGTAGCAAAATCTTAGTTTGATATGCTTCTGTTACATGTCACACATTTAACAAATCTTATGCAAGGGAAGGAAAATACAAGTACGGTGCAGTGGGATTCTATAATTCAAATGACACGATCATAACAATGAATGAACTGAGTAGTTTTATTTCTGTGCATCCATACCTCAAAAATCAGGTAAGTGCCATACAGTGATAATAGCCAAGGAAGATGCTTTCTGAATTGCATCCTGATGGTTTTCAACATACCAGGACATCAAGCTAGCTATTGTATTGCAGTTCTATTTCAGGTCAGTTAGTAATCAGGATTCAGAATATCCATCAATGTATCAGCCGGGTATGTGGGACGACGGGGTTGCAACCGGGAGTCTAGCGTCTGCACGGCACCGAGATGGACCCGTTGTAGACTGCATCCGCAGCGACACACTGGCCAGGCCGACATTGGGCAGCGACGGAGTCTGCAGAGTTTACCAATTAGATGGTTGTGGCGAGAACTGGATCATGTATCTTAAGCCATTACTTTACATGATGGAGATCGAAGTACCCATTGTTATATTTGTGGTTACAATTTGTTAGAAGTAATACGGATTTGCAACCATGAAAAACAGGTATTTATTCAGCGTAAGCAACAACTCCTAACATTCAAGCTTATACTGGGACCTCATATAGTGAGCCCGGTTGTTTGTTCGTAACTCACTGTGGCATACTTTATGTTAAATGATGCTTCTTCAATCAACAACATGGACGATCTTTTTCCGAATTTGATGGAGCACCATTTAGCCATCAATTTGATCTCTTACTCTAGCCTTTTTTCACTGTCGACATTCTTTCAATTACATGTCTTTCTTCTGGATCTGATTTACATGAACAGAGCAAGGTAAGCAGACCTACTTAAGTTCGTGTTCTTTGATTGCAGATGGAGGAGACCATGTTCGTGGGCTCATGATCATCCATGGTTGGCATCTTCAAGTGGTTTTGTCTTCATCTGCTAAATAAAGAACAAAATCTTCCAAAAATAGAGAATTAGGAATTCACACACTTATATTACATGAAAAGATCATAGAAAACAACAACCCACAAAGAAAACATATACTAGAAAAAAAAACACCGTGTCTCTTGCCGTGCGGACGCTAACCCAGACACCGTTCAAATTACACAAGTTTCTTATTGCTGGATGCACGTATTAGATCTTGAATAATACAGTCACAAAGGATGGTGCCCTAGATCAGTGATGTTTGTCTAATGATTAAGTACACTACTAGCTCTCTAATGCAGGTCGCCTGATCCCTCCTCTTCCTGAATACAATATGCTCCACGTGTGCAAAGTAACATGGCTGCACTTTGCTACCTGCATTCCGTCTGTGAAAGCCCTGGTTCTTGGGTCGTAATACCGCAGCACCGTGTCCAGCGGGATGCTGCAGCCTGTTGGGGTCACCCGCATCCACATGACAATCGTTCCGTCGTCTAGCACCGCTAATGGCTTCCCGAAATACATGCCAGAAGTCGGCACCGGTGACGAGAGCTTAAGAGAGGGCATGACAATCCTGTGCCGCATACACCAGTGTGCCTGGTCAGGGTCGTCCACGAGAAACCATAGCTCCATGGAGGTTTGGCGGTTGTCATGGCACACGACGAGTTTGCCTTCAAGTGTGGCTAAGGCGACATTGTGCTTGCACTCCGGGCCTTGATCCAGGCATGCTGCACGTCGGGTGTGTCGTCGGGCTTGACCAGGAAGTAGGCCACCCCCTCGACCACAGCGACCTCCCTGCTGTAAGTCCGGGGCGGTAGTGGCGCTAGCAAACTGTACCCTGGGCTCCCGGTCTCCCTCCAGCGCTGCTCCCCGCCATTATCGTTGAGGGTGAGGATCTTGCATATCTGCTGCCACGTATGCTTAGCTGCGTTCGCGATGGCGAGCACCTTGTACTCTCCCGTCAAGGCGGCGCACCCAAGCGTGCACAAAGTAGACATGTGGTTTGATGCCGGCGGGTCAGGCAAGAGTTTGACTGCGCCGGTGGCAGGGTCGATCAGGTGGAGCCGCCCGTCGCTGCCCACGACACAGACTGCTCGTTCGGGACTCACGTCGGGCGTCTCGTGCGGCGGCGGCGTGCTGTGGCGGCTTGTGACGACGTCAATGCTTACCTGCTTGAGGACGTGGCCAGAATCCATGTCCAGGACGCTGACGACGGCATCGCCAGGGCCGTCATGGCACAGGCCAACTGCGATGCGCGGGCCAGGTTGAGCGGCCGCGATGAAATCCAGGTGGCAGAGCAGGGAGTGCCATGCGGTGCAAACGGCGCGGAAGCGGCAGACCGACTTGGCAGGGAGGCGCAGTAGGATGTCGTGGAGCAGGTCGAGTGGCAGGACGCCGACGTCGTCCTCCGGCGCCGATAGCGAGAGCGCCCCCATCTTCTTCTGGTATGCGTCCACTGCCGTCTTGGTGGCCTTAGGAGCCTCTACGTCGGCCGGGGACTTGTTCTCCATCTCCGGGTTGGCGGCGCCGTCGGCCATCGGAAAGAGACCAAGAAGAATCGATAGCGTGTTCGGTGCCGATAGCGACCTCGAGTCAAAAGCAACGGATTCGCCGTTCGAGGGTTTGTGTTTGTGTTAAACGCGTTGAATATGTTCAGCGCCGTAGACGACAAGGAGTCGACCAAACAAGCTATATCTGTTTTTTTTTTCTTTTTCTTTCTTTTATCCAAACAAGCTATATCTTTTTTTTGCGGGGTCAAACAAGCAATATCTGACACCACCGTGCTCGTCTAGATCTGCACTGGATTAGGAAACTTTATATCAAACACAAGTACTGATTCACCGCGTGGAGGTTTTAGCTAGTACGAGAGTTTTTTTTAACACAGTACAATTGAAATCGAAGTGGCTGACATACATCAGCATACACTTACATTTATGAACCGACACACGCATCTCCGAGAGACTGAGCCAGCATAGCATCTTGAAATTGACGAAGTCACCACAGGTGTTTCGTACTCGACGGGAATATCTCCTCTCACTAACGAACATGGCCGAAATGTCTTAAAAAATATAGAAAAATCAGAGCACCAATGTCAAGTATAGGACTTAAACCCCTATTAGGCAGATGATACCACTGTCCAGCTAACCATCCACCCACAGATTCATTCGTAGAGAGAATTTTTTTTCCCCGACAGTTGCTCACAAGCCATGCATGAGAAAATCAAGGATTAACACTGTTATACCCTATGTTCATGGTCCAATGATAGTTTGAACAATTACTAGTAGCTATGATTTCAAACTGCATCTCTTCTATTATGATGATGAATTGCTTGGCTCTCTATTTTGTACTCGCTTCCTCCGGGTTACCCGATTCCCTCGTATCTTGTGTTAAAGTTTCACCATTAATTTAAGTAGGTAAATGATCGTGTCAAGCAACCGGATGAGTTTTGGGCCCGTCACTCCCACGCACGCGTCCTAGGGTGGACCCTCGAACCATTTTTTGTCTTTTCCCTTGTCTCCTTGTGATGATTCTCGCCCATTCGTTCTTCAAGCGCATGATTAGCCTGGATAGTGTCGCCGCCACGCCGTCCAAACCTAACACACTAACCCCCTATGGAAAATCTCAGACAAATTTCTCAGGACGTTGTATGATAAGCCTAGATCTAATATCAGACTCTAGAACCACATGAATGTGTGTCACGCAGAAACCATCCCAAATAAATTTGATTTTTTAACCATACTACATGACAATGTTGTTGGTCTATTGTAATTTAGTAACTCCCCGTCATGCATGCAATATGCTAGTCGTGTCTTGTTCTCAAAATCTCTGATTCACGGGTTGTCACGGTAATATAAAGCTTGTATTATTTTAATTTGTATCTAGAGTTGTGTTGTGATATCTTCTCGTGAGTCCTTGATCTTGGTCATACACATTTGCGTGTATGATTAGTGTACGATTGAATCGAGAGCGTCACAAATTGGTATCAGAGCCGACTGCATGTAGGAATCCCCCTTCCACACTCCTTGGCCGAAGTCGAGTCTAGACGTTGCAAAACTTTTTAGTAACATGGCTGTGTGTCTTACGGGCACACGTCGCCATTGGGTGGTAGTAGGATCTTTTATTCCTCAACCTATACTCTGGGACTCTGACATGTCTTCTATTCGGGTTAAACGATTTTACTAACTCTGACTCTAGGTTCTCGATAATACTTTCTCCCGAAGAGCCCCTTATTACAGATGATCGTCTGCTGCACCAGAAGAATCCGAAGATACTCTCCGATGTTCTCTTGAGACTTTATGGCGTCGCTTTTGCAATTCCCTTCCATCGATAAACCCCTGTGGATAACCACGTATACTCGCCTTTCATACGATGCTTCCCAGCTGATCTTGTTATTACGAGATACCTCGAAATGCTCTCTGTTGTTCCGAGAATCCTTTGAGCTTACTGCCTTGCTGTTCTCTGTCACCTGAATACCCCTACGGATAATTCTCGCACTTATCGAGTATCCGCTCATTCCGAGTTGTTCATGTGTTTCGCCAAAGACTTCAAAATATCATTTGATCTTCCGAAAATCCCGAGCAGCCTATTGCTCTTGAAATTCTCGCTTGCTTGAATTATGGTTAATCCCATAAGTTTCTTAATCTTATTGGCCTCCCTTGTCTTTATCATTTTAAGTCCGTTGATTCAATATGTTGAGGATGCCCGCATTCCTCAGTCGAATCCTAGGATTCATCCTGCCGGCTCAGACGTCATTTGGATATGAGCTGGTTCTTGACCAATCAATGCCTTGATTGTCTGTGCTTCAAAGTCTATTGAACTTATTCATTTTCGATCAAAACAATTGCTTCTGATCCCTTGATTTGGAAATCATAAAATTTCCTTACATTGAGCTTTGAGTTAGTTAGTTGTTTCTATCAGCTGATCCCCTTGCATTCTTTCTTCTTCTGGTAGAGTACCGATACTCACATCAGCTCTGTTGTGGATCGTCAGATCCATTATTGGATTTCATCCGACATCGTATTCAATAACCTTGTGAGCCTTTCCACCGTTATATAATACCTTTGGTAAATTGTATCCTCTGCCTTGTCAATCATGCTCTACTTTCGAGCTTGTGTTATTTACTCCTGAAGTTTGTGATATATGTTCTTAAGATACCCGATGGTTTGAACTAATGCCTTCCCTAATCTGTGCAAACCCGGAAGATTTCACGGGTCATACTTATCTGGTATTGCACCAGGTAAAACTTTCAACAACTAATGTCATTTTCAAAATACGAGAGGTGAATGAAAGGTTATGCATTGAAGAAGTGGGAGTCGACCTTGAACTTTGTGTTGATGCCCATGGACACGATGTAGATCTTATCATTAAAGTTTCTCTTAAATTAATTTTTTCCCTTAGTATAAGTTCTTATATCTGGGATCCGGCCTTTTGCAATCGTGGTTTCGACCATATGTTCTTCTTTGACCCCATTTCACGGGCAAGTTTAAGCACTTGTCTTCTGTGGATCAATACACCAGTCCAACCTTTACTTTGATCTTGCGTCGAGTATTACACCATGGTACCTCGATAATATCAAGTACTACATTCTCACTGATTCCAATTTTTCACGGGCTCTGAGTTATTAAACACTCAAAAACCGATAATTGAACCGAGTCCACACTACGGTTCAACAACTATTATAAATCTCTTTGCTTACGAGTTTGTACCCGATCACATCCTTCCTACCCTATTGGCTATATCATTACTGTGATGATTTTAACTGTGCTACCTGGTCCTTACTCCCGGAGCACAACTTTCGACGATGAGCTAAGCTTACGTCGATCTTCCTCATCATACGACTTTGCCTTAAACAACGAGCTTGGTTTCAAGTTTGTGTCATACCCTTGGTTTCAATAACCTTTCGCTTCATCATTCCTTTGGCTTGATGTCATTACCGACCAATTACATCTTCATGAAATCTCTCAACAATTGTGTCGTGATCATCATCGGCATATGTCTTTTCGTTCTCTAAACCGTCTCTTCCAGGATGTCAATTGAGTTCATTATGAGAAATATCATCCTTGCCCTCGATGATCTGTGTTATCATCGACCACTTTATTGACTTCCCTCCAACACAAACTTATTCGTGCTCTGTGTTATACCTTGAGTTCCTTGCTACCCAACATTTGTTCTTCTTTACCTTGGAGTATTACCATCTTTTGTATCCAGGATGTCGTGCTTAGCACACCCGGCCTGAGGCCCTATGGTTATAGTTCTTCCTTTTAGCAATATTATCCATTCTTCCATGAGGAAATTTTAAGACTTATTCTATAAGTTGTTCCTGATGGCTCCTTTTTGTTTCCAAAGTCTGATCTTCACCTGTTGACCATGTCAATGCTATCTCGAAGCATGTCTATGGTGCTCCGATTTTCAACAGGAACATTTGAAGCCCAATGCTAAATGTTTCCTGCTCAATTATCCAAATACCGCTGTATGGGTAATGTCATGAAAATTCTCTCCCCTACCTAAAGAGTTTTCTACATTATATCCTGACATGGATATCATGCTCTGCTTGTCCTTGGGAAGGATATACCCTTGAAATATGTGTTTAAACAAATTTTCCTTTCCATTGTTCTGTTTAATCTGATAATCGTATTTTCCTTTCCATTGTTTGGTTTAACCTTTCTTGAGGTCTATATAATCTAAGCAGTATTATTCTCCTGCTTATGTAAACACCTCGGTGTACAACTCTGTCAGCAAGACCCTGTTACCATTATTGATGACATTTCGGTAACACCGATGGACGAGAACTTTGCCTATTGGTCTGCCTCGTGCAACGAGCATGAATATGGTTCTCTTCGTCCCTCGCCCTTGGTACTGACGTTGTTGCCGACATAATCGACAGGCTACCCTCTGACATGCCTTGCTATCATGACTATGCAAGATGTCACCGCTCCTCCTACTTTGAACCCACATGGTGGGCCCATAACCCACAGTTCCACAGGATCGTAACCTGACTCTCCTATACCCCCTGATCCCAAGGTTGTTCCTCGCGCGTGGCCTCGTATGTAATTCACGAGCCACCTTCCGAGAGATCATCAATTTTGGCATCAGACAGAATAATTTTTCTGTTGCTTTGAACCGCTTTCACGGCCTGTTACAGGCATCAAACGATTGTATATCCGCTTGAAACTTCTTATTGTACCGTCTTACTTAGCTCTCGATGTGTTTCATTTGTTCAACTCGAGAGATAGTCATGTGTTCATTCATGGGATAACCCCAGATGATTACCCCTTATAGCATCCTATCATTATCGACCTGCCCCTTACCTATTCGTAAGTACGATGGATTTTCCCGAAGAAAGGATGCCAACTTCATCATGATGACCTGGAGAAGGTCAAATTAATGGATCGACCTCCTCGAGAAGAGTAACCAAGACCAACAAGACCCGTTAGAATTCGTAACCTAATCCCTTCCCCGCACTTCCCCTCTTAAATCTCGGGACGAGATTTCTTGTAGTGGAGGAGAATTGTGATGCCCAGATAATTAGACTACAGTAATTCCCTGCTAATGATGCCACGTCACCTCGGTTACTGTTGATAAACCCGCGTTAGTTCGAAACCTGTTCGAATTCAAATTCAAAATCAAGAAAATAATAAAAGTTTTCAAACGTTAAAACTAAAATGTTCATCATGTGGCATTAGTCCCTAACTAGTTTTGGTGGTCGAACCAATCTTTTACAAAGTGTTTAAATGCCCTAAACTAATTAAAACAGTGGCTAAAATAATAACTTAATTGCTTTTGAAAATATAAAAATATTAAACTAATTTATTTTGTGTCCAAACTAGGTTTGGAAGTGGCCTAATTTGTTGATGCTAATTTAGGTGCTAACTTCATATTTTAAAAGAAACTATTATAACAGAAAGTAAAATAAACAGAAAAGAGTAAATAAAATAAAAAACTGTTTAACAGGAAAAATAAAACAAAAGAAACAGAAAAGGGAGAACCCCCCCTCTCCCCTGGGCCAGGTGGTCCAACTAGCCACACAGCCGGCCAGCCCAACAACAGGCCGGCCCAAACCCCACTCCTCTCCTTATCCCCTCACTCCCGCATATAGCTAACCAAACGGGCCGGGCTAAACAGGCCGGCCCACGAGCACGCCGGCACGGCCCGCCATGGGCCAGGCACGGCACGGGCTAAACAGGCCATGCCCGGCACGCGGCACGCCTTGGGCCGTGCCTGGGCCTGGAGCCTGGGCACGCGGGCCGGCACGGCACGGTCCGTTTATTTTTTTTATATTTTTTAGATTTATATATATATATATATACCTAAAATACAGCCCAATAGGCCTAAAAACCAGCCCAGCAGGCTGAAAATGTGCAGCCCAGCGTGCTAAACGGGCCATCGGGCCGGCCCGTTTACTAATCAGGCCGTGCCTGGGCCAAGGAGCAGCGCCCGTGGGCCGGCACGGCACGGCCCGGCTATTAAACGTGCCATGGCGGGCCGTGCCGGGCCAGGCACGATTAGCACAGGCCGTGCCGTGCCGTGCCGGGCCGGCCCGTTTGGCCAGGTCTGCTCCCGCAGCCCTAGCCACCACCCACACCCCCACTCGCGCCCCCACTCCCCCTCTCCCCCGATCCAATCGGGACCATACTCGACACCTCCACCTCGCCCTCGTCCGCCGCCACGCCGTCCCGGAGCCGCCCCCGACGCCGTCGCTCGCTGCTTCCCCAACTCCCCCCCCCGCCGGACTCCCCGTCCCTGCCTCTCCATCGCCGGTCGTCCCCGTCCGCCTCGGCCACCACCACCACCGCGTCGGCCCACCTCCCGGACGCCGGCTGCTTCCCCGAACGGCGCCGCCCTCTGCCGCCGCCCATCGCCGGCGACCCTGCCGCCACCTCCCCAAGCCCGTTGCCATGCCCCTCCTGCTCCTATGTGAGCCACTGCCTCCCTCTTCCTCCCTCTCCTCCTCTATGCGCGCGCGCCGCCGTCACCGTGCTCGCCCGCTGCATCCTGTGGCCGCCGTCGCGCCGCACTTGCGCGCCGCGCCACCCGCGACGGGCGCCTCGCCCCCCAGCGCGCGTCGCCGCCCTGGGCACGTCCTGCCCCACGTCGCCGCACCCCTGAGCTCCCCTGCCCGCATCGCCGCGGCTGCGTGCCGGAGCTCACGCTCCAGGTAGCACGCGCCCCCCTGCTCCCCGCACTGCCGCTCCCGTCGCCGCCCGCAGGCCCCCACGCACTGCCCTTCGCTCCGGCCTGCCTCGCCTAGCGCGGCCCCTCTCCCGCCTACTCCCCGGCGCCCCACCGCCAGCGTTGACCTCACCCCGCTCCAGGCAGCGCCCCCCCATTCGCCGCTACCCCGTAGCGCACTCCGGGCGGGCTGGCGCTCGTCGCCCACGCCGGCCAAGCACCAGCCCACCCCAGTGGCCTCGCCTCGCCTCCCTGTCGGGTTCGGCCCCGCACCGCTGGCGCCCACACGGCCACAATGGCCTTGGGCCACTGACCGAACGGGCCCAACCCCAAAACAAAAAAAGGTTAAAAAAACAAATAAATAATTAATTAACTTAATTAATTAACTTAATTAATCTAGGTTAATTAAACTTAATTAACCTGCTAATCAACTGTTAGCGGTTAATTAAATGTACAGTCTATGACCAGTGGAACCCACATGTCAGTTTGACCCGGTCAACGGTCATGATTGAACGATGACATCATGCTGATGTCATGATGACATCAGCTGGCACTATTCTGAATATTGTTGAATTAAATAAATTAAATAAATCCTAAAAATGATTTATATCTTTTAGAAATTAAATTAAATAAACTGTAGCTCGGATGGAAAAACTTTGTATAGGAAAGTTGCTCAGAATGACGAGACGAATCTGAATACGCAACCCGTTCGTCCGCCACACATCCCTAGCATAGCCACGCAACTTTCCCCCTCTGGTTCAACTGTCCGAAAACGCGAAACACCGGGGATACTTTCCCGGATGTGTCCCCCCTTCGCCGGTATCACCTCCTACTGCGTTAGGTCACACCCGGCACATCTTATTGCCATGTTATGCTTTGTGGTGCTATGTTTGCTTTATATTTACTGTTTCTTCCCCTCTTCTCTCCGGTAGACCCCAAGACCGATGCTGCCCTTGTGATCGACTACGTCGACGACGACCCCCCTCCTTGCCAGAGCAACCAGGCAAGCAAACCCTCCTTGAGCATTCTGATATCGCCCATTTCTTTGCCTCTCATGCTTGCATTATAACTGCTACTGCTTTCTGTATGATCCTACTCTGATGCATAGCCTGCTGTTGTTACCTGCTTTCATACCTTATCTGCTTATCCTAAACTGCTTAGTATAGGTTGGTTAGTGATACATCAGTGACCCCCACCTTGTCCCTGTTGCCCTGCTTCATCATCGAAGACCAGGCCCTGACACCGCACATCACTTTCCTCTTAGTTGCTCGACACTACTGGGTTACTATCGAGTGCCGAGGGTGAGGCCTCTTCAGCACTTCTGTTGTTAACCTGTAGTGTAGCTATTCGGTCGTGGTCATCGAGGGTGATTTCCTCCTTAACGACTTTCATACGGCTCTGTCGTGCAACCCCTCAAGTGTGAACCTCGAGGGTGGATCCTCTTACATTCACCTTGATGATTACATCGAGTGGAATTCACCGGGGGTGATTCCTCGGGTTTTTCCCTTGATGTTTGGACACACGGATACTTGGACTTTACCCCTGTTACTTGGAAAGACGGGTCGACCCTGAGGGGTACCCGCGCGAGCTTAATTGCGAGTGATGTGGAGAAGGGTTGACCTGGAAGGTGCCCGCGAGATACTTACGAGGCGTGGCCGGGCATTCTTAGCCCTTGCCGCAAGTACTCGAGACGGGGCGACGGGGTCACATTGATCGTGAGTCTCTGCTCGTTACCGCGCGTTCATAATCCACTACGATTTGGATATTTGATCTGAGGGGCCTCTGGCCTGATAGCACTAACCATCACGTGGGCATAGTATGGGCGTTCTGCGTCGTATACATCAGCCGAAGCTTAATAGATGTCAGCGACTGAGCGGCGCGCGCCGGGTTAGACTGGAAAGCACCTACCTTGTTGAAGGAGGTAGCGAGGTCTGCTCACCGGCCGCATACGCAACGTGCAGGAGTTCCTGGGGAGATGGCCCATGACCCCTGGGGGCATAGGTTTAGTCCGGCGTGCTGGCCTCTCTATTAAGCCTAGGTCGGGTTGCGGTGTATTGTTTGGTCAAGGCCGGGCATGACCCAGGAAAGTGTGTCCGGCCGGAGTTAATCGAGCGTGGTGGGTAAGTTGGTGCATCCCTGCAGGGAAGAAAACATCTATCGATAGCCTGTCCTACGGTAACAGACACTTGGAGTTGTATCCCGATCGATACAACTAGAACTGGATACTTGTGATGAGAAATTGGTTGTGATGAGAATTGGATTGTGATGATAACTGGATAGTATGGCTCTGGGATTGCTTTCTCGCAGGGAGTCGAGAAAGGATCTCTGGCCGAGGTTGATAACACTTCTAGTACTTTACTTTATGCTACTCTACTCCCTCCTGTTGCTGCAAGATGGTGGTTTCCAGAAGATGCTAGTCTTCGATAGGCTAGGCTTTCCCCTTCCCTTCTGGCATTCTGCAGTTTAGTCCACAGATACAACCCATTCCTTTGATACAAATGCATACTTTTGCGAGTACTTTGGATGAGTACTCACGGTTGCTTTGCTACTTTTTTCCCCCATACCCGATTGTTGCGACCAGATGACGGATCCCAGGAGCCAGACGACACCACTGAAGACTACTGCTATCCGGAGGGTGCCTACTACTACGTGACGGCTGCTGACGACTTGGAGTAGTTAGGAGGCTCCCAGGCAGGAGGCCTTGCCTTTTCGATCGTTGCTACTTTTGTGCTAGCTTTCTTAAGACAAACTTGTCTAACTTATGTCTGTACTCAGATATTGTTGCTTCCGCTGACTATTGTGTATTAGAGCTTGTGTATTCGAGCCCTCGGGGCCCCTGGCTTGTAATATAAAGATTATTATTTTAGTTTGTGTCTAGAGTTGTGTTATGATATCTTTCCGTGAGTCCTTGATCTTGGTCATACATATTTGCATGTATGATTAGTGTACGATTGAATCGAGGGCGTCACAGGATCTGGCTGGCGGCAACAAGGGCGCTCACTTCGCCTACCTCATCGCCTTAGCTTTGCGACCAAGCCTCTCATGCAAGAAAATAGTCAAACTTTTCACAAGTCACCACACTGCCAAGAAGACAATCAAGCAGATTAAGCAAACGAGGATCAGACCAGTCTTGATCAACGTGGATGTCCGTCGTTGTGCGCGCCGGTTGCTCCGTTATACTAAGCCTCTTAGCTTGAGTGCACGATAATGGTAGCTCACACGGCATTGAGTCAGGATTTTCCCATGAGTGGGAAGAAGAATATAATCATCGGAGAAGAGACAAAAACTTTATTACGATATGAGCCGGCCGACGTCACGACATGCTACAACGCAACTCGCAGAGCATCATCATGTAATCAACGTTGATTTTCACCGCACATCTATGACAATCGAAAAATGCTACACTCCCTCCGTTTCAGTTTACAAGTTCTGTGTGTATACCTAGGTTGTTAATTTTATCATCCTAATATAAACTATATAACGTAAAAATTATACTGTTTAAAAATAGAACATCTCAAGTTGTTACTTATCAATCAGGCTAGAAGATTTTACCCTAAAAACATCTGGAAGGTTTTAATGTGGACATCTGGATTAGCTAAGGTCATCAGTTAGTCACATGCCAGATTTTACCCCATATGGGGGTGCGGCTCCTTGGGGGGTTTAGCAGCTCGGCCAGAACTTGCTCGGCCCCTGTCTCCGCCCTTGCCTTCAACAGCTTGACGAAACGCGTGCTCTCGATCACGGCGCGCCAGCTCCGGCATACAAACTTGAGATGCATGAGGTCGCGTGGGGGCGGCGGACAGCACGCTAGAGCCACGCAAAGGGCATGTGTCGCCGCCGGCGAGAAGAGGATGTCCTCATACGGCCTGCCGGGGGACACAACGTTTTCCTCGTACAGCGTGGCTGAACACGTGTGGCGGCCGTAGGGCAGGCGCTCCGCGTTGCCGGTTGATGGCGTGTACGCGATGGGGCCGGCTGCCCACCACTTGATGCTCTTTTTCATAAATAGTATGCGGCGGCCGTCGTCCATGAAGGCGACCGGACTGGCTTTGTGAGAGAGTATGTATCGAGCGACCTCCAGCGACGCCGTGTTTGGGTCTATGCGGCAGCGCAACTCCCATGCACCGGCCTCGTGGTCACGCAGCAACCACAAGTCGTATGGCCGGTGACCGCGGTGGATGCTGCCGACTATGGGGTTGAAGAGGCACAGGCGCCCCTCGAGCTCCGTCAGTCGGTACTCTCCGAGGTAGTCCACGCGGGGAGGCAGCGGGACGACTCCGAACGTCTCGTCGGCGAGGGAGAAGTTGATGATGAGCCCTGGGCGGGTCACCCTCCAGTGCGAGTCCATGTTCGGCTTCTGCTTCTGCGCCATCCAGTGCACGTGGCCCTGCGCGAACACGCTCGGCTCGTACTCGCTCAACCAGCCCTGCGGCTTTGTCGCCTCGGGCCGGCCGGTCGCCGCTGGTGCACGCCAGAACCCCTCATCGTCCAGAACATAGACCTGTACGAGGACCCGGGCCTTGACTCCACGGTAGTATATGCGCACCACCTTGTGCTTACCGCTGCGCGCGTCGTAGCCGAGGCCAAAGCTCTCGTAGCGCCCCTGTGCCGGAAGAGTGCGGCCCGCCCGCCAGTGGCACGGCGGGAGCCGCGCGATGTGGCCGGTGGAGGGGTTGTACACGCAGCGCGACCCCTCGACGTGACCGTCGTCTACGAGGACGAGCCCGCCGCAGTGCTGCGTGATGATGGTGGGGTAGCAAAGCGGCATGGCGATCCGCGGCAGCGGCACGACACCGTCGACGGGCCGGGCAGGCGACCGCGCGTGCGCCGTGGTTGTCGTTGTGTTGGCCTTCCACGAGCTCTGATAAAGAAAGAACCTGGGGCCACCGTGCCGGTTGGCGGCGCGGCGGTGGCGGTCAACGAAGTCGTTGGAGGAGAGCGCGGCCGCCCAGCCCCGTGAGAGGCCGCGGCAACCGAGGACTAAGCTGGCCGGCAGCCGTGTGAAGATGTCCTCGATGACGTCGTCGGGGAGGACTGGGCATGGAGCCTCCATTGGTGGTTGCGGCGAGACACCGTGAAACGGCGGCGGCACGCTCAGGGTTTATTCCTGCAACGGAGAAAAGAATTAGTGGCGGTCACGTAACCTTGGCTGGGCCGCCGACATGAACCTTCTGCGCTACTTCAATTTTTTTCGGCCCAGATTTTGTATATACATTAACGTTTCGGCCTTATTTCAACTGAAGTTTATTTTTTTGCGAAATTATTTCAGCTAAAGTTAACTGATAGACAGCATGGATTCTCAAACAGAAGAGAAAAAAGATAGAGACCAATCATGGATTCACAAATCATACAGACAAGAAAAAGATAGAGAGCAAGCATTACGTCAACCTGCAGCAGGCGCTATCATCGTGCCGTCAAAAAGTTAAGTCACAAAATTGCAGTACTCCACAACAATGATTACCATCGCCTGTGACAGTTGTTCTTCTACTCTCCTTGAGATCATTCTCAACATTCAATAGTACTCCCTCTGTAAACTAATATAAAAGCGTTTAGATCACTACTTTAGTATTCTAAACACTCTTATATTAGTTTACGGAGGGAGTATGAATGAAATATTGTCATTCTCTAGTTTGCATTCCTCATATAACTCCCCAAAGCTTCAACGATGCTTCCTTTAGCGCAAATGCGTAGGGGCACGCAGGTGTGGGAGGCACGCACCTGCAGGAACGCCTCCGGCCATCGATCTATGCCCTGATCTGAACACAAGTTCACACCTTAGTTGGTTCACAATTTATGGATTTTGTTATCACTGTGAATACGAGACAGTTTATGTGTTTATTCTGTATAGATATTTTCGTCGGGACCTGATATACATCGTTTTATCTGTTTATACGCCACATACCCTGTTCTATTACATACCTTGCTCGACGCCTTCGCTCTACTGTTCACCTTCTTCTTCTTACGTTCCTTCGCAGTTCCCTTACCGTTCCATGTTGTTCTTTCTCTACTCTTCTCGTGCTCTGGACTCACGAGATATGATTTATACCACGCAGGTACGCTCAACTTCTTAATTTGTACTGCATTCGTGCTTCGCAAGTTCATGCCGTTGTTCATCAGTTCGTACTGCCATCGTGCTTTGATACTTCTCCAACGTATCTATAGTTTTTGAGGTATTCATGCTATATTTATACAAGATCAACATGGTTTTGATGCACTTTTATATTATTTTTATGGACTAACATATTAATCTAGTGCCCGGTGCAATTCTTGTTTTTTTGTTTGTTTTTCTTTCGTAAAAAAAACCATACCATACGAAGTCCAAACACGATAAAAATTTACGATGTTTTTTTATGTAAAAGCAGAGACCCATGAAGCTTCGGGATGCAGCCGTAAGGTGCCTGGGGGCCACAAGCTCAAGGGGTGCCTCTTCCCCCTAGGACGCGTCATGCAAGCTTGTGAGCCACTCTAGCACTCCTTTGGCATGATTCCAATGCTGAAAAATCATATATATATATATATATATATATATATATATATATATATATATTCTAAAACACCTGAAAAGAAACCTAAAACTTTTACTCAGCAGCCACAAACCTCTATTCCGAAGCGATCTCATCTGGTGGCCTTTTCCGGCACCCTGCCGGAGGGGAAATCATCACGGAGGCCATCTTCATCATCCTTGCTACCTCCATTGTGATGCGTGAGTGGTTCATCCTTGGGGCTAAGGGTTTGTACCAGTAGTTGTGTGTCTAATCGCTTTCTTTCTCGCGTGCTCTTGATTTGACACGATCTTCATGTACCATGAGCCTTATTAATATAGTTGGATCACATGATGTTCACCTCCCTCTCTTATTTTCTTGGTGAATTGAGTATTGCTCTTTGAGGTTTCTTTATGTTGGATTGAATATATGCATGTATCACTCATGGATACTCGTGGTGCCATTGTGTTGGAAATATGCCCTAGAAGCAACAATATTGTATTATTATATTTCCATGTTTATAATTAAGAGTTTATATTATATACTATAACTATATATGATCCTTAGAATATGCCATTCGGTGGAAAACTCATATGTACAAGTGGAATGATAAATAGTAAAATATGATTCCTAGTCTCTCCTCTAAGACAAGCTGAAGTGTTGTTGGTGACCATATTTTTCGGATCTTAGGATATCGTTAGGTGTAACGATAGTCCTAAAACAACTTGGAGAATATGACGTTAGAAGAACAGTCATATTGAATCAACCTAAACTTGTTTCTTATACTTTGAGATACAATCATCAGAAGTCCATTGTTATAACATGGAGAGTTAACTTATGATTTAGTTCCTGAGACCATGAGAGTATCATAGTCATTTCTTACCGTACAATGAACTTTCTGGTTGCTCAAACGTCATTTGTAACACCGTGATTATAACGGCAACTTACAGGTTCATCGGAAAGTTTGACAAGGGACTAGATAACTCAAGAGTGGGATTTGCTCCTCCGATGATGGGGAGATATTCTTACGGCCCTCTTGGTGTGAGGACATCCATATTCATCTGGCCAGACACATGAGACTATGTCACTAGAATGTTGGAACATGTCAACGAGAAAGAAGAACAAAATACGTAACAAAAGGGGTTTTGTTCATGTCTATGTTTACCGAACCTACAGGGTAATAAACTTAAGGTAATCATGATCTGCTGAGTGTTAGTGGAGCAAGAGTTATGAGAAAATATTTATGAAATAGTTTCATTAATATTCGAAATACTTTCGAGAGGTACCGAAAGCGTTTTGGGGTCACCGAAGGGTTTCGGGGTTTACTGGTAATAACGGCAAATAAAATATAGGTGCAAAATGTTTCCAAACATGTTTAATTAATGATGAAAGGCTCTAATAATAGTTTATTATCATGGTTTAGCAAAAATATTGATGTTGAAGTTTGTTACTCCTGAAGTATGCACGTATAGCCTCTAGTTAGTTTTGTGATGAAGTTGGACCATAATTTATCATGATTGAAATCCTTTGTGTTGTTCAGATCGGGGGTGCGCGATGGTTAACTCCTCCCAACCTCCCCGTAGGGGCATGCGTGTAGTACTTTGCATCGAGGGCTAACAAACTTTCACAATAAGTATATGAGTTCTTTATGACTAATGTGAGCTTTTGAACTATAAGAACTTCCACCTATCCATATTTTGCTAGCCTCTTCGGTGTCGTGCATTGCCCGTTCATACATCGAGACTTGGTGCAAACTTCGCTGGTGCATCCATATCCCGTGAAATGACTTGCTCTTTCACACATAAGCCTTATATATCCTTCCTCAAAACAACCACCATACCTACCTATTATGGCATTTCCATAGTCATTCTGGGATATATTGGCATGCAACTTTCACCGTTACTATTCACATGACTTGAGTGTTCATTGTTGTTGGAAATATGCCCTAGAGTCAATAATATTGTATTATTATATTTTCATTATTCATAATTAAGAGTTGATATTCATGCTATAACTTCTATGATCCTGGAATATGCGATTCAGTGGAAAACTCATATGCACATGTGAAATGATAAATGGTAAACAATAGGCTCCGGTCTCGCCTTTAAGACAGGCTCAAGTGTTGTTGATGATCATGTTTTCCGGATCTTAGGATATCATTAAGTGTAATGATAGTCCTAAAACAACATTGAAGTTATGACATTAGAAGAACGATCATATTAGATTGACCCAAACTTGTCTGTTATACTTTGTGATTTTATTGTCTGAAATCATTTGTTATAACATGCAATGGTAGCATGTGTTTTAGTTCCTCAGACCATGAGAGTGTATCGGTCAGTTCCTACCATAAGGTGGACTTTAAGGTTGCTCAAACGTCATATGTAACAAGGTGATCATAACGACAACTTTCAGGCTCACCGGAATGTTTGACAAGTGACAGAATAGCTCAATAGTGGGATTTTCTCCTCCGACGATGGAGAGATATTCTTAGGGCCCTCTCGGTGTGACGGCATCCACCATCATCTGGTGATGACCCACAAGTACAGGGGATCAATCGTATCCCTTTCGATAAGTACGAGTTTCGAACCCAACAAGGAGCAGAAGGAAAATGACAAGCGGTTTTCAGCAAGGTAATTTCTGCAAGCACTGAAATTGTCGGTAACAAGTAGTTTGATAGTAAGATAATTTTTAACGAGCAAGTAACGGTAACGGTAAATAAAGTGCAGTAAGGTAGCCCAATCCTCTTTGTAGCAAAGGACGGGCCAAAATGATCTCTTATAGTAAGTGAAGTGTTCTTCAGGGCACACAGGAATTTCATCTAGTCACTTTCATCATGTTGGTTAGATTCGCACTCGCTGCTACATCTTGAGCATGCGTTGGTTTTCCCTTGAAGAGAAAAGGGTGATGCAGCACAGTAGCATAAGTATTTCCCTCAGTTTTTGAGAACCAAGGTATCAATCCAGTAGGAGGTAACACAAAAGTCGCCTAGTACCTGCACAAACAAACAAGAACCTCGCAACCAACGTGATAAAGGGGTTGTCAATACCTTCACGGTCACTTACGAAAGTGAGGTATGATAGAAATAATAAGATAAATATATTTGGTATTTTTATGATACTAGAAATGCGCACGTGCAACACACGTTAATATTTAGTAAACGCTTTATTTTGACTATACGCGTGAGGAGAATTTAGCACGAATTGCAACAAGGAAATACAATCAATCAAAGAGCAATTTTGATTAAATTCCTTCAATCCCACTTTTATCAAATTTAGCATCAAGATCAACAAATTCCGAATTCTTGGAACGCCTTCTAGGTAAAGGTGGATCATATTCAGTCCCATCATTATCAAGATTCATATTGCAAAACAAGGATTTAATAGGGGACACATCAATAACTTTTAGGCCTTCATCTTTATTTTCGTAGGAACTAGAAGAACGCGCCCTTATAAAGGCATCTTTCTTAGCACGCATCCTAGCGGTTCTTTCTTTGCACTCATCAATGGAAATTATCATGGCTTTGAGAGACTCATTGATATCATGCTTAGGTGGAATAGATCTAAGTTTCAAAGAATCAACATCAAGAGAAATTCTATCAACGTTCCTAGCCTAATCATCAATCTTAAGCAATTTTTCTTCAATCATAGCATTAAAATTCTTTTGCAAAGCAATAAATTATTTAATATTAGATTCAAAATCAGAGGGCATCTTATTATAATTTCCATAAGAATTGTTGTAGGAATTACCATAACTATTAGAGGGATTACTAGGACAGGGCATAGGATTAAAATTTCCTCTATACGCGTTGTTACCAAAATTGTTCCTACCAACAAAATTCACATCCATAGATGCATTATTATTCTCAATCAAAGTAGACACGGGCATATCATTAGGATCAGAAGAAACACTCTTATTAGCAAATAATTTCATAAGTTCATCCATCTTTCCACTCAAAACATTAATTTCTTTTATCGCACGCACCTTTTTATTAGTAGATCTTTCAGTATGCCATTGAGAATAATTAACCATAATATTATCTAGGAGTTTAGCAGCTTCTCCTAAAGTGATTTCCATAAAAGTGCCTCCCGCGACCGAATCTAAAAGATTCTAGAAGAAAAATTCAATCCGGCATAAAATTTCTGAACAATCATCCACAAATTTAAACCATGAGTAGGGCAATTACGTATCATTAATTTCATTCTCTCCCAAGCTTGTGCAACATGTTCATGATCAAGTTGCTTAAAATTCATAATATCGTTTCTAACAGAGATGATCTTAGCGGGAGAAAAATACTTAGAGATAAAAGCATCTTTGCACTTATTCCATGAATCAATATTATTTTTAGGCAAAGACGAAAACCAAGCTTTAACACGATCTCTAAGCGAAAAAGGAAATAGCTTCAATTTAACAATATCATTATCCACATCTTTTTTCTTTTGCATGTAACACAAATCAACGAAGCTATTTCGATGGGTAGCGGCATCTTCACTAGGAAGGCCGGAAAACAGATCTTTCATGACAAGATTTAGCAAAGCAGCATTAATTTCACAAGATTCAGCATCGGTAAGAGGAGCAATCGGAGTGCTAATAAAATCATTGTTGTTGGTATTGGTGAAGTTACACAATTTAGTATTATCTTGAGCCAGACAAGCAAGCATACTAACACACAAGCAAACAAAAAGCAAGCGGGCAAAAAGAGGCAAATTGTGAAAGAGATGGAGGATAGAGAGAAAGAGGGCAAATAAAATGGCAAGGGTGAAGTGGAGGAGAGGAAAACGAGAGGCAAATGGCAAATAATGTAATGCGGGAGATAAGGGTATGTGATGGGTACTTGGTATGTTGACTTTTGCATAGACCTCCCCGGCAACGGCGCCAGAAATCCTTCTTGCTACCTCTTGAGCACTGCGTTGGTTTTCCTCGAAGAGGAAGGGATGATGCAGCAAAGTAGCGTAAGTATTTCCCTCAGTTTTTGAGAACCAAGGTATCAATCCAGTAGGAGGCTACGCGCGAGTCCCTCATACCTGCACAAAACAAATAAATCCTCGCAACCAACGCAAATAGGGGTTGTCAATCCCAATAAGGCCACTTACGAGAGAGAGATCTGATAGATATGATAAGATAATATTTTCGGTATTTCTGTGATAAAGATGCAAAGTAAAATAAAGGAAAAGTAAAAGTAAAAGGAAATAACTAAGTAGTAGTAGATTAATATGATAAAGATAGACCCGGGGCCATAGGTTTCACTAGTGGGTTCTCTCGAGAGCATAAGTATTCTACGGTGGGTGAACAAATTATTGTTGAGCAAGTGACAGAATTGAGCATAGTTATGAGAATATCTAGGTATGATCATGTATATAGGCATCACGTCCGAAACAAGTAGACCGACTCCTGCCTGCATCTACTACTATTACTCCACTCATCGACCGCTATCCAGCATGCATCTAGAATATTAAGTTAAAAACAGAGTAACACCTTAAGCAAGATGACATGATGTAGAGGGATAGACTCATGCAATATGAAGAAAACCCCATCTTGTTATCCTCGATGGCAACAATACAATACGTGCCTTGCTGCCCCTACTATCACCGGGAAAGGACACTGCAAGATTGAACCCAAAGCTAAGCACTTCTCCCATTGCAAGAAAGATCAATCTAGTAGGCCAAACCAAACTGATAATTCGAAGAGACTTGCAAAGATAACCAATCATACATAAAAGAATTCAGAGAAGATTCAAATATTATTCATAGATAGACTTGATCATAAACCCACAATTCATCGATCTCAACAAACACACCGCAAAAAGAAGATTACATCGAATAGATCTCCACAAGAGAGGGGGAGAACATTGTATTGAGATCCAAAAAGATAGAAGAAGCCATCTAGCTACTAACTATGGACCTATAGGTCTGAGGTAAACTACTCACACTTCATCGGAGGGGCTATGGTGTTGATGTAGAAGCCCTCCGTGATCGATGCCCCCTCCGGCGAAGCTCCGGAACAGGCCCCTAGATGGGGTCTCGTGGATACAGAAAGTTGCGGTGGTGGAATTAGGGTTTTGGCGGTACGTAGGTATATATAGGAGGAAGGAGTACGTTGGTGGAGCAACAGGGGGCCCACGAGGTTGGCGGGCGCGCCTGGGGGAGGGGGGTAGGCGCGCCCCCCTACCTCGTGGCCTCCTCTTTTCTTTCTTGACGTAGGGTCCAAGTCTCTCGAGTCTTGTTCGTTGAGAAAATCACGTTCCCGAAGGTTTCATTCCGTTTGGACTCCGTTTGATACTCCTTTTCTTCGAAACCCTAAAACAGGCAAAAAACTGCAATTCTGGGCTGGGCCTCCGGTTAATAGGTTAGTCCCAAAAATAATATAAAAGTGGATAATAAAGCCCAATAATGTCCAAAACAGTAGATAATATAGCATGGAGCAATCAAAAATTATAGATACGTTGGAGACGTATCAAGCATCCCCAAGCTTAATTCCTACTCATCCTTGAGTAGGTAAATGATAAAAAAAGAATTTTTGATGCGGAGTGCTACTTGGAATAATTTTAATGTAATTCTTCTCAATTGTGGTAAGAATATTCAGATCCGAAAGATTCAAGACAAAAGTTCATATTGACATAAAATAATAATACTTCAAGCATACTAACTAAGCAATTATGTCTTCTCAAAATAACATGGCCAAAGAAAGTTCATCCCTACAAAATCATATGGTTTAGTCATGTTTCATTTTCGTCACACAAGAATGTTCTCATCATGCACAACCCCGATGACAAGCCAAGCAATTGTTTCATACTTTAGAAATCTCAAACCTATAAACTTTCACGCAATATATGAGCGTGAGCCATGGACATGGCACTATGGGTGGAATAGAATATAATGAGGGGGATTATGTGGAGAAGACAAAAAAGGAGAAAGTCTCACATCAACGAGGCTAATCAATGGGCTATGGAGATGCTCACCGATTGATGTTAATGCAATGAGTAGGGATTGCCATGCAACGGATGCACTAGAGCTATAAATGTATGAAAGCTCAACAAAATAAACTAGTGGGTGTGCATCCAACTTGCTTGCTCACGAAGACCTAGGGCACTTGAGGAGGCCCATTGTTGGAATATACAAGCCAAGTTCTATAATGAAAAATTACCACTAGTATATGAAAGTGACAAAACAAGAGACTCTCTAACGTGAAGATTAAGGTGCTACTTTGAAGCACAAGTGTGGAAAAGGATAGTAACATTGTCCCTTCTCTCTTTTTCTCTCATTATTTTTTGGACCTTCTCTTTTTTATGGCCTTTCTATTTTTTTCTTTTTTTGGGCCTTCTCCTTTTTTCCTCACTTGGGACAATGCTCTAGAAAATGATGATCATCACACTTCTATTTATTTACAACTCAATGATTACAACTTGATACTAGAACAAAAGATGACTCTATATGAATGCCTCCGGCGGTGTACCGGGATATGCAATGGACCGAGAGTGACATGTATGAAAGAATTATGAATGGTGGATTTTCCACAAATACTATGTCAACTACATGATCATGCTAAGCAATATGACAATACTGAATGTGTCATGATGGAAAGTTGCATGGCAATATATCTCGGAATGGCTATGGAAATGCCATAATAGGTAGGTATGGTGGCTTTTTTGAGGAAGATATAAGGAGGTTTATGTGTGAAAGAGCGTATCATATCACAGGGTTTGGATGCACCGGCGAAGTTTGCGCCAACTCTCCATGTAAGAAAGGGCAATGCACGGTACCGAAGAGGCTAGCAAGGATGGAAGGGTGAGAGTGCGTATAATCCATGGACTCAACATTAGTCATAAAGAACTCCCATACTTATTGCAAAAATCTACAAGTCATCAAAAACCTCGGTACTACGCGCATGCTCCTAGGGGAATAGATTGGTAGGAAAAGACCATCGCTCGTCCCCGATCGCCACTCATAAGGAAGACAATCAAATAACGCCTCATGTTTCAAATTTGTTGCATAGCGTTTACCATACGTGCATGCTACGGGACTTGCAAACTTTAACACAAGTATTTCTCAATTTCACAACTACTCAACTAGCATGACTTTGATATTATTACCTCCATATCTCAAAACAATCATCAAGCATCAAACTTCTCTTAGTATTCAAAACACTCCTAAGAAAATTTTACTAACTTTGAATACCTAGCATATTAGGATTTTAAGCAAATTACCATGCTATTAAGACTCTCAAAATAATCTAAGTGAAGCATGAGATATCAATAGTTTCTATAAAACAAATCCACCACCGTGCTCTAAAAGATATAAGTGAAGTACTAGAGCAAAAATTATATAACTCAAAAGATATAAGCGAAGCACATAGAGTATTATAACAAATTCCAAATCATGTATGGCTCTCTCAAAAGGTGTGTACAGCAAGGATGATTGTGGTAAACTAACAAGCAAATACTCAAATCATACAAGACGCTCCAAGCAAAACACATATCATGTGGCGAATAAAAATATAGCTCCAAGTAAAGTTACCGATAGAAGTAGACGAAAGAGGGGATGCCTTCCGAGGCATCCCCAAGCTTTGGCTTTTAGGTGTCCTTAGAATATCTTGGGGGTGCCATGGGCATCCCAAAGCTTAGGCTCTTGCCACTCCTTGTTCCATAATGCATCAAATCTTTACCCAAAACTTGAAAACTTCACAACACAAAACTTAAAGTAGAAAATCTCGTTATTTATTTATATTGGTTTTATACCTACTGTAATGAACTCATTATTTATTTATATTGGTTTTATACCTACTGTATTCCAACTTCTCTATGGTTTATAAACTATTTTACTAGCCATAGATTCATCAAAATAAGCAAACAACACACACAAAACAGAATCTGTCAAAAACAGAACAGTCTGTAGTAATATGTATCTAGCGCAAGATCTGAAACCCCAAAAATTATAAAATAAATTGCTGGACGTGAGGAATTTATCTATTAATCATCTGAAAAAAGAATTAGCTAAATAGAACTTTCCAAATAAAAATGACAGCAGTTCTCGTGAGCGCTAAAGTTTCTGTTTTTTACAGCAAGTGTAACAAGACTTTCCCCAAGTCTTCCCAACGGTTCTACTTGGAACAAACACTAATTAAACACAAAAAACACAACCAAAACAGAGGCTATATAAATTATTTATTACTAAACAGGAGCAAAAAGCAAGGAATAACAATAAAATTGGGTTGCCTCCCAACAAGCGCTATCGTTTAACGCCCCTAGCTAGGCATAACAAGCAAGAATAGATCTAGGTATTGCCATCTTTGGTAGGCAATCCATAATTGGCTCTCATAATAGATTCATATGGTAATTTAATTTTCTTTCTAGGGAAGTGTTCCATGCCTTTCCTTAATGGAAATTGGAATCTAATATTTCCTTCCTTCATATCAATAATCTAAGGAAAGGTCTACCAAGAATAATAGGACATGAATGATTGCAATCTATGTCAAGAACAATAAAATCTACGGGCACATAATTCCTATTTGCAACAATAAGAACATCATTAATTCTTCCCATAGGTTTCTTAATAGTGGAACCAGCAAGATGCAAGTTTAGAGAACAATCATCAAAATCACGGAAACCTAACAAATCACACAAAGTCTTTGGAATCGTGGAAACACTAGCACCCAAATCACATAAAGCATATCATTCATGATCTTTAATTTTAATTTTAATAGTTGGTTCCCACTCATCATAAATTTTTCTAGGGATAGAAACTTCCAATTCAAGTTTTGCTTCATAAGATTGCATCAAGGCATCACTGATATGTTTAGTAAACGCTTTATTTTGACTATAAGCGTGAGGAGAATTTAGCACGGATTGCAACAAGGAAATACAATCAATCAAAGAGCAATTTTCATAGTTCAATTCCTTGAAATCCATAATAGTGGGTTTAGCAACATCTAAAGTTTTAATTTCTTCAATCCCACTTTTATCAAATTTAGCATCAAGATCAACAAATTCTGAATTCTTGGAACGCCTTCTAGGTAAAGGTGGATCATATTCAGTCCCATCATTATCAAGATTCATATTGCAAAACAAATATTTAATAGGGGACACATCAATAACTTTTAGACCTTCATCTTTATGTTCATAGGAACTAGAAGAACACGCTCTTATAAAGGCATCTTTCTTAGCAAGCATCCTAGCTGTTCTTTCTTTGCACTCATCAATGGAAATTCTTATGGCTTTGAGAGACTCATTGATATCATGCTTAGGTCGAATAGATCTAAGTTTCAAAGAATCAACATCAAGAGAAATTCTATCAGCGTTCCTAGCCAAATCATCAATCTTAAGCAATTTTTCTTCAATCATAGCATTAAAATTCTTTTGCGAAGCACTAAATTGTTTCATATTAGATTCAAAATCAGAGGGCATCTTATTATAGTTTCCATAAGAATTTTTGTAGGAATTACCATAATTATTAGAGGGATTACTAGGATAGGGCCTAGGATTAAAATTTCCTCTATACGCGTTGTTACCAAAATTGTTCCTACCAACAAAATTCACATCCATAGATTCATTAGTATTATCAATAAAAGTAGACAAGGGCATATCATTAGGATCAGAAGAAACACTGTTATTAGCAAATAATTTCATAAGTTCATCCATCTTTCCATTCAAAACATTAATTTCTTCTGTCGCATGCACCTTTTTATTAGTAGATCTTTCAGTATGCCATTGAGAATAATTAACCATAATATTATCTAGGAGTTTAGTAGCTTCTCCTAAAGTGATTTCCATAAAAGTGCCTCCCGCGGCCGAATCAAAAGGATTTCTAGAAGAAAAATTCAATCCGGTATAAAAATTCTGAACAATCATCCACAAATTTAAACCATGAGTAGGGCAATTACGTATCATTAATTTCAATCTCTCCCAAGCTTGTGCAACATGTTCATGATCAACTTGCTTAAAATTCATAATATCGTTTCTAAGAGAGATGATCTTAGTGGGAGGAAAATACTTAGAGATAAAAGCATCTTTGCACTTATCCCATGAATCAATACTATTTTTAGGCAAAGACGAAAACCAAGCTTTAGCACGATCTCTAAGCGAAAAAGGAAATAGCTTCAATTTAACAATATCATTATCCACATCTTTCTTCTTTTGCATGTCACACAAATCAACGAAGCTATTTAGATAGGTATTGGCATCTTCACTAGGAAGGCCAGAAAACGGATCTTTCATGACAAGATTTAACAAAGTAGCATTAATTTCACAAGATTCAGCATCGGTAAGAGGAGCAATCGGGGTGCTAATAAAATCATTGTTGTTGGTATTGGTGAAGTCACACAAATTAGTATTATCTTGAGCCATCGTGACAAGCAAGCAAACTAACACACAAGCAAACAAAAAGCAAGCGGGCAAAAGAGGCAAATGGCGAAAGAGAGGGAGGATAGAAAGAGAGAGAGGGCAAATAAAACGGCAAGGGTGAAGTGGGGGAGAGGAACACGAGAGGCAAATGGCAAATAATGTAATGTGGGAGATAAGGGTATGTGATGGGTACTTGGTATGTTGACTTTTACATAGACCTCCCCGGCAACGGCGCCAGAAATCCTTCTTGCTACCTCTTGAGCACTGTGTTGGTTTTCCCCGAAGAGGAAGGGATGATGCAGCAAAGTAGCGTAAGTATTTCCCTCAGTTTTTGAGAACCAAGGTATAAATCCAGTAGGAGGCTACGTGCGAGTCCCTCGTACCTGCACAAAACAAATAAATCCTCGCAACCAACGCAAATAGGGGTTGGCAATCCCTATAAGGCCACTTACGAGAGTGAGATCTGATAGATATGATAAGATAATATTTTTGGTATTTCTGTGATAAATATGCAAAGTAAAATAAAGGCAAAGTAAAAGGAAAAGGAAATAACTAAGTAGTAGGAGATTAATATGATAAAGATAGACCCGGGGCCATAGGTTTCACTAGTGGCTTCTCTCGAGAGCATAAGTATTCTAAGGTGGGTGAACAAATTACTGTTGAGCAATTGACAGAATTGAGCATAGTTATGAGAATATCTAGGTATGATCATGTCTATAGGCATCACGTCCGAGACAAGTATACCGAATCCTGCCTGCATCTACTACTATTACTTCACTCGTCGACCGCTATCCAGCATGCATCTAGAGTATTAAGTTAAAAACAGAGTAACGCCTTAAGCAAGACGACATGATGTAGAGGGATAGACTCATGCAATTTAAAGAAAACCCCATCTTGTTATCCTCGATGGCAACAATACAATACGTGCCTTGCTGCCCCTACTATCACTAGGAAAGGACACCGCAAGATTGAAGCCAAAGCTAAGCACTTCTCCCATTGCAAGAAAGGTCAATCTAGTAGGCCAAACCAAACTGATAATTCGAAGAGACTTACAAAGATAACCAATCATACATAAAAGAATTCAGAGAAGATTCAAATATTATTCATAGATAGACTTGATCATAAACCCATAATTCATCGACCTCAACAAACACACCACAAAAAGAAGATTACATCGAATAGATCTCCACAAGAGAGGGGGAGAACATTGTATTGAGATCCAAAAAGAGAGAAGAAGCCATCTTGCTACTAACTATGGACCCGTAGGTCTGAGGTAAACTACTCACAGTTCATCGGAGGGGCTATGGTGTTGATGTAGAAGCCCTCCGTGATCGATGCCCCCTCCGGCGGAGCTCCAAAACAGGCCCAAGATGAGGTCTCGTGGATACAGAAAGTTGCGGCAGTGGAATTAGGGTTTTGGCTCCGTATTAGATCGTTTGGGGGTACATAGGTATATATAGGAGGAAGGAGTACGTTGGTGGAGCAACAGGGGGCCCACGAGGGTGGAGGGCGCGTCTGGGGTGGTAGGCGCGCCCCCTACCTCGTGGCCTCCTCTTTCCTTTCTTGACGTAGAGTCCAAGTCTCCCGGGTCTTGTTCGTTGAGAAAATCACGTTCCCGAAGGTTTCATTCCGTTTGGACTCCGTTTGATATTCCTTTTCTTCGAAACCCTAAAATAGGCAAAAAACAGCAATTCTGGGCTGGGCCTCCGGTTAATAGGTTAGTCCCAAAAATTATATAAAAGTGGATAATAAAGCCTAATAATGTCCAAAACACTAGATAATATAGCATGGAGCAATCAAAAATTATAGATATGTTGGAGACGTATCACCGTGCGTGAGTAATTCCATCGTAGGCTTGCCGGACGGTGATGGGTTGGATGAGATTTATCATGTAATCGAGTTAGTTTTGTTAGGGTTTGATCCCTAGTATCCATTATGTTCTGAGATTGATGTTGCTATGACTTTGCTATGCTTAATGCTTGTCACTAGGGCCCGAGTGCCATGATTTCAGATCTGAACCTATTATGTTTTCATCAATATATGAGAGTTCTTGATCCTATATTGCAAGTCTATAGTCACCTACTATGTGTTATGATTCGGCAACCCCGAAGTGACAATAGTCGGGACCACTCCTGGTGATGACCGTAGTTTGAGGAGTTCATGTATTCACTATATGTTAATGCTTTGGTCAGGTACTCTATTAAAAGGAGGCCTTAATATCCCTTAGTTTCCAATAGGACCCCGCTGCCACGGGAGGGTAGGACAAAAGATGTCATGCAAGTTCTTTTCCATAAGCACGTATGACTATATTCGGAATACATGCCTACATTACATTGATGAACTGGAGCTAGTTCTGTGTCACCCTAGGTTATGACTGTTACATGATCGATCGCATCCGGCATAATTCTCCATCACCGATCCATTGCCTACGAGGTTTCCATATATTATTCTTCGCTTATTTACTTTTCCGTTGCTATTGTTATCACCAGTATAAAACACCAAAAATATTACTTTTATTACCGTTACCTTTTACCACCGTTACCACTACTATCATATTACTTTGCTACTAAATACCTTGCTGCAGATATTTAAGTTACCAGGTGTGGTTTAATTGACAACTCAGCTGCTAATACTTGAGAATATTCTCTGGCTCCCCTTGTGTCGAATCAATAAATTTGGGTTGAATACTCTACCCTCGAAAACTGTTGCGATCCCCTACACTTGTGGGTTATCAAGACTATTTTCTGGCGCCGTTGCCGAGGAGCATAGCTCTATTCTTTGAGTCACTTGGGATTTATATCTGCTTATCATTATGAAGAACTTGAAAGATCCAAGAACCAAGATTTATCCCTCAACTACGAGGGGAGGTAAGGAACTGCCATCTAGCTCTGCACTTGATTCACCTTCTGTTTTGACTAAACTTGTGACACCTAGACCTGCTTCTGCTATTAATTCTAATATGTGGCATGTTATTGATGATGCCACTTCTGCTATGCATGATACTTATGATGAAACTACTTCTATGCTTGATACTATTGTGCTACTTGGTGAATTTCTTGATGAACAACTTACGAGGGCTAGAGAGAATAAAATTATTGAAACTGATAATATTGATGAACGTGATGATGAAGATTCTCCCCCTAGATATGAATTGCCTGTTGTTCCTGAGGGTTATGTTATGGATGAACAAACTGCTAGAGACTTTCTTGCTTGCAATGATAGGAGTGAACTTAAGAAGCTTTTAGCTAAGCTGAAACAAAAAACTTTGAATGCTAGAATGAAATATGATCCTGCTTATGCTACTTCACCTATCTTTGTTACTGATAAGGATTATGATTTATCTATTGATCCTGAGATAATTACATTAGTTGAAACTGATCCTTTCTATGGCTATGAATCTGAAACTGTTGTGGCACATCTTACTAAATTAAATGATATAGCCACCCTCTTCCTTAATGATGATAAAACTCGCTATTATTATATCCTTAAATTATTTGCGTTCTCATTAAAGGGTGATGCTAAGATATGGTTTAATTCTCTTGATCCTGGTTGTGTGCGTAGTCCACAGGATATGATTTATTACTTCTCTGCTAAATATTTCCCCGCTCATAAGAAACAAGCTGCTTTAAGGGAAATATATAATTTTGTGCAAATTGAAGAAGAGAGTCTCCCACAAGCTTGGGGGAGGCTTCTCCAATTACTTAATGCTTTGCCTGATCATCCTCTTAAGAAAAATGAGATACTTGATATCTTTTATAATGGACTAACCGATGCTTCCAAAGACCACCTGGATAGTTGTGCTGGTTGTGTTTTCCGGGAAAGAACCGTTGATGAAGCTAAAATTCTACTGAATAATATGTTGACTAATGAAAATAATTGGACACTTCTTGATCCAATCCCTGATCCAATTCATGAACCAACTCCTGAGCCAACTCCTAAGAAAAGGGGTATTATATTTCTCAGTCCTGAAGATATGCAAGAGGCAAAGAAATCTATGAAAGAAACAGGTATTAAAGCTGGAGATGTTAAGAATTTACCTCCTATTGAAGAAATACATGGTGTTAATTTACCACATGTTGAAGAAATACATGGTCTTGATAACCCGACACAGGTAGTAAAGGTAAATTATCTCTCTATATATGATAAAGCTGAAATCCCTCCTGCTCAGTTTGCTAGCCAATGTTTTAATGAATTTGATAACTTTATGGTTAAGCAAGAAGATTTTAATGCTTATGTTGGTAGACAATTGAAACATAAGGCTTATATGATTGAACACTTGAGTGATTATATGGGTAATGTTAAAGGTGAACTACAAACTTATTAGTAAACATGCTTCTATGGTTACCACTCAAGTAGAGTAAGTACTTCAAGCTCAGAATGATTTGCTCAATGTATTAAATAGTAAGGAAAATGATAATGTCGTTAGAGTTATGACTAGAGGTGGTAAAATGACTCAGGAACCTTTGTATCATGAGGGCCATCCTAAGAGAATTGAGCAAGATTCTCAGAGAAATAATATTGATGCACCTAGTCCTTCTAAGAGGAAGAAAAAGAAAAATGATAGGACTTTGCATGCTTCTAGTGAACCTATTGTAGACACACCTGAGAATCCCAATGATATTTCTATTTCTGATGCTGAAACACAATCTGGTAATGAACATGAACCTAGTGATAATGTTAATAATGATGTTCATGTTGATGCTCAACCTAGCAATGATAATGATGTAGAGATTGAACCTGTTGTCGATCTTGATAACCGACAATCAAAGAATCAATGTTATGATAAGAGAGACTTTGTTGCTAGGAAGCACGGTAAAGAAAGAGAACCATGGGTTCAGAAACCCATGCCTTTTCCTCCTAAACCATCCAAGAAAAAGGATGATGAGGATTTTGAGCTCTTTACTGAAATGATTAGACCTATCTTTTTGCGTATGCGTTTGACTGATATGCTTAAAATGAATCCTTATGCTAAGTACATGAAAGATATTGTTCCTAATACGAGAAAGATACCGGAAGCTGAAATTTCCACCATGCTTGATAATTATACTTTTAAGGGTGGAATACCTAAGAAACTAGGAGCTCTCGGAGTACCAACTATACCATGCTCCATTAAAAGAAACTATGTTAAAACTACTTTATGTGGTCTTGGAGCCAGTGTTAGTGTTATGTGATAACCCACAAGTATAGGGGATCACAACAGTTTTCGAGGGTAAAGTATGCAACCCAAATTTATTGATTTGACACAAGGGGAGCCAAAGAATACTCTCAAGTATTAGCAGTTGAGTTGTCAATTCAACCACACTTGGAAACTTAGTATCTGCAGCAAAGTATTTAGTAACAAAGTAATATGATAGTTGTGGTAACGGTAACAAAAGGTAACAGTAGTGAAAGTGATGTTTTTGGTATTTTGTACTGATGATAGAACTATCAACGGGAAAGTAAATAAGCGAAGAACAATGTATGGAAAGCTCGTAGGCAATGGATCAGTGATGGAGAATTATGCCGGATGCGGTTCATCATGTAACAGTCATAACCTAGGGTGACACAGAACTAGCTCCAGTTCATTGATATAATGTAGGCATGTATTCCGAACATAGTCATACGTGCTTATGGAAAAGAACTTGCATGACATCTTTTGTCCTACCCTCCCGTGGTAGCGGGGTCCTTACGGAAACTAAGGGATATTAAGGCCTCCTTTTAATAGAGTACCGGAACAAAGCATTAACACATAGTGAATACATGAACTCCTCAAACTACGGTCATCACCGGTAAGTATCCCGATTATTGTTACTTCGGGGTTAACGGATCATAACACATAATAGGTTACTATAGACTTGCAAGATAGGATCAAGAACACTCATATATTGATGAAAACATAATAGGTTCAGATCTAAAATCATGGCACTCGGGCCCTAGTGACAAGCATTAAGCATAGCAAAGTCATAGCAACATGAATCTCAAAACATAGTGGATACTAGGGATCAAACCCTAAAAAAACTAACTCGATTACATGATAGATCCCATCCAACCCATCACCGTCCAGCAAGCCTACGATGGAATTACTCGTGCATGGTAGTGAGCATCAAGAAATTGGTGATGGAGGATGGTTAATGATGACGATAGCGACGGATTCCCCTCTCCAGAGCCCCGAACGGAGTCCAGATCAGCCCTCCCGAGAGGTTTTAGGTCCTGGCGGCGGCTCCGTATCGTAAAACGCGATGAATTCTTCTCTCTGATTTTTTTCTCCCCGAAACACAATATATAGAGTTGGAGTTGAATCGGAGAGGCACCAGGGGGCCCACGAGGTAGGGGCGCGCCCCCCACCCTCGTGGACAGGTGGTGGGCCCCCTGGCCTTCATCTTTTGCAGGTATTTTTTATATTTTCCAAAAAATTGCTCCGTGAAGTTTCAGGTCATTCCGAGAACGTTTGTTTCTGCACATAAATAACACCATGGTAATTCTGTTGAAAACAACGTCAGTCCGGGTTAGTTCCATTCAACTCATGCAAGTTAGAGTCCAAAACAAGGGCAAAAGTGTTTGGAAAAGTAAATACGACGGAGACGTATCAACTCCCCCAAGCTTAAAACTTTGCTTGTCCTCAAGCAATTTAGTTGAAAAACTGAAAGTGATAAAGAAAAACTTTTACAAACTCGGTTTGCTCTTGTTGTTGTAAATATGTAAAGCCAGCATTCAAGTTTTCAGCAAAGATTATAACTAACCACATTCGCAATAACGCTTAGGTCTCAATTTTATTCATATCAATGGCATAATCAACTAGCGAGCCATAATAATAAATCTCGGATGACAACACTTTCTCAAAACAATCATAATATGATATAACAAGGTGGTATCTCGCTAGCCCTTTCTGAGACCGCAAAACATAAATGCAGAGCACCTTTCAAGACCAAGGACTTACTAGACATTGTAATTCATGGTAAAAGAGATCCAGTCAAGTCATACTCAATGTAAACTAACAGTAATGAATGCAAATGATAGTGGTGCTCTCCAACTGGTGCTTTTTAATAAGAGGATGGTGACTCAACATAAAAGTAAATAGATAGCCCCTTCGCAGAGGGAAGCAGGGATTTGTAGAGGTGCCAGAGCTCGGTTTTGAAATAGAGGTGAATAATATTTTGAGCGGTATACTTTCATTGTCAACATAACAACCAAGAGATGGCAATATCTTCCATGCTACACACATTATAGGCGGTTCCCAAACAGAATGGTAAAGTTTATAGTCCCCCTTCCACCAACAAGCATCAATCCATGGCTTGCTCGAAACAACGAGTGCCTCCAACTAACAAGAGTCCCAGGGGGAGTTTTCTTTGCAATTATTTTGATTTAGTTTGCATAAAGCATGGGACTGGGCATCCCGGTGACCAGCCATTTATCTCGTGAGTGAGGAGCGGAGTCCACTCCTCTTGAGAATAACACACCTAACATGGAAGAAACAGACAACCCTAGTTGATACATGAGCTATTAGAGCATACAAAACAGGATATTTATTTGAAGGATTAGAGTTTGGCACATACAAATTTACTTGGAACGGCAGGTAGATACCATATATAGGTAGGTATAGTGGACTCATGTGGAATAACTTTGGGGTTTAAGGGATTGGATGCACAAGCAGTATTCCCGCTTAGTACAGGTGAAGGCTAGCAAAAGACTGGGAAGCGACCAGCTAGAGAGCGACAACAGTCATGAACATGCATTAAAATTAATCAACACCGAATGCAAGCATGAGTAGGATATAATCCACCATGAACATAAATATCGTGAAGGCTATGTTGATTTTGTTTCAACTACATGCGTGAACATGCGCCAAGTCAAGTCACTTAAATCATTCAGAGGAGGATACCACCCTATCATACCACATCATAACCATTTCAATAGCATGTTGGCACTCAACGTAAACCATTATAACTCATAGATAATCAAGCATGGCACAAGAACTATGATCTCTAGTTGTCATTGCAAACATGTTTATTCATAATAAGCCAAATCAGGAACGATGAACTAATCATATTTACAAAAACAAAAGAGGTCAAGTTCATACCAGCCTTTCTCATCTCTGTGAGTCCATCATATATTGTCATAATTGCCTTTCACTTGCACGACCGAACGATGTGAATAATAATAATAGTGCGCGTGCATTGGACTAAGCTGGAATCTGCAAGCAATCAATAAACAGGAGAAGACAAGGCAATATGGGCTGTTTTGTCAGATCAACAATAATGTATATAAGAGTCACTTCAACAAATTAATCATGGTCTTCTCCTATCGACCCCTAAAGAAAAGAAAAGAAATAAAACTATTTACACGGGAGAGCTCCCAACAAGTAAAAGAAGAACAAGAAATATTTTTGGGTTTCCTTTTTAATTACTACTACAAGCATGGAAAATAAAACTAGCTAAAAGATACAACTATTTTTTTGTTTTTCTTAAGGTTTATTAAACACACAAGAAGAAAGCATAAAAAGGAAAATAAACTAGTATGGATGATACAATGAAAAAGTATGAGCACCGACATCTAGCAATGAGTGTGTGAACATAAATGTAATGTCGATGAGAAATGCATACTCCCCCAAGCTTCGGCTTTTGGCCTAAGTTGGTCTATGGCCACGGCTGGCCAGGCGGGTATCCATAATAATAGTTGGGGTCGTACTGAGAAGAAGAAGAAGAAGAAGAGGACTCTGATTGCCACTGGATGGCGATCATCTCCGGATCCACACTGGTAATTAGACTGTCGTGAAGGATCAAATTGTGGTTCCAGCTCTGGCTCCATGGCTGGTGCAGGGTTCCGGTAGGCGTGAATAGCCTTCAATGGAACAAGGTACTGGCCTGCAGATAAATCAAACAAAGAAGGAGCAGGCAGGGTAATAGTCTCAGGATGATGTTTATCAAAGAACAATTTGTATTTAAGCTCTCCTTCCCTATTCTTAACAATAAAATCATGTGCCACCATACTTTTATTATCTAGATAAACACGAGGCAGCACCTTTTCTTCCTTTTTATAATGCCTAATAGGTATGTTAAAATGTGCAGCTAGGCGTGAAGCATAGATGCCTCCAAAGATGGGGCCCTTAGTACGGTTCAGACTTAACCGTTTAGCAATAATGCCGTCCATACTAACAGAGTTATCACCATATAAACCGTGGAGCAAAACAATATTATCAGGGATACTAAGGTTTCCATAGTTTCCGCGACCAATTAAACAACGACTAACAAATAATGCAAAATAGCGTAAAACAGGAAAATGTATGCTAGTGATTCGTGCATCGGAAACCTTCCTTGTTTCCCCTACAATGATAGTATCAATAAACCCATCCATATCCTCGCGATGTGGTTCCTCTGTCTTGCCCACGAAATGGACTAAACAAACCAGACAAAAATCATAAAGTGACATCTCCTTATGCTCATCATATAAATGAAACTCCACCGTAGGTGGTGAGCTTCTAGAATGGAAATGAAAGTTTTTCACAAAGATATTTGTGAGTAAGAGATACTGATCGCATTGGTCGTGGAGGAAAGCGGTGAGGCCTGCATTCCTGGTCAATTCATGAAAATCTTCATAAATCCGGGCTGCTCTCAACAAATCATCGGAAGGCCATTCACATGCCCGAACCTCCGCGGTGCAAGGCAGATTATACTTAGGCTTCAGTGCCTTTTCCTTCAAGCTTCGGCTCGATGAGCCCCTCAAAAGTCTCTACACCATTTTCTGAAAAATTCTAAAAATTTTAGTAACTTCAAAATAAAAGTAAACCAAACTCAATAATATTGATAGCAACTACTCCTACAAGTGCCTAGGGCCTATATCATGCATCGAAACTACTTTTGACCATATAAATTTGACATGCAAGCTCAAGAACAGGGTCACCTAAGCAGCAAAAATTTGCAATGAATAAAGCACTAGAACAAAAACTAATTGTACCAATGGAGGAGTCACATACCAAGGAACAATCTCCCCAAGCAGTTTTGTGAGAGGTGCTTTGAGCAAGGAGATCGAAAATGCCAGCAAAACGAGCTTGGACTCGGGTATGAACTGGATATTCATGTTTGGGTGAGGAAGAAGGTGTGTGTGGGTGAAAGGATAAGTGGAGGAGGGCCACCGTGGGCCCACAAGGCAGGGGGCGCGCCCTCCACCCTCGTGGGCAGGTGGTTGACCCCCCTATTGTGTTCTCAGTGCCAAATTGTTACGCCCTCGATGCGGCTATATCTCCCACGTGTCGAAGCACGACTTAGAGGCATAACCGCATTGAAAGCAATGTCGCAAGTGAGGTAATCTTCACACAACCCATGTAATACATAAGGGTAAAGATACATAGTTGGCTTACAATCGCCACTTCACACAAATACATGAATAAAGCATTACATCAACCCGATATAATCAAGGTCCGATTACGGAACCAAAATAAAAGAAGAACCCCAAATGCGACACAGATCCCCGATCGTCCCGACTGGGCTCCACTACTGATCAACTGGAAATGGAACAACACAAAGGACAAGGTTTTCAACGAGCTCCTCCTTGAGCTTGGTTGCGTCATCTGCACGGACTCATCGGCACCTGCAAGCTGGTTTTGGAAGTATCTGTGAGCCAAGGGGACTCAGCAATCTCGCACCCTCGTGATCAAGACTATTTAAGCTTATGGGTAAGGTAAAGGTATGAGGTGGAGCTGCAGCAAGCGACTAGCATATATGGTGGCTAAACATACGCAAATGAGAGTGAGAAGAGAAGGCAAAGCACGGTCGATAAAAGTATGATCAAGGAGTGATCCTATAACAACCTACGTCAAGCATAACTCCAACACCGTGTTCACTTCCCGGACTCCGCCGAGAAGAGACCATCACGGTTACACATGCGGTTGATGTATTTTAATTAAGGTCAACTTCAGGTTTTCTACAACCGGACATTAACAAATTCCCATCTGCCCATAACCGCGGGCATGGCTTTCGAAAGTTCATAACCCTGCAGGGGTGTCCCAACTTAGCCCATCACAAACTCTCACGGTCAACGAAGGATATTCCTTCTAGCGGGAAGACCCGATCAGACTCGGAATCCCGGTTACAAGACATTTCGACAATGGTAAAACAAGACCAGCAAAGCCGCCCGATGCGCCGACAAATCCCGATAGGAGCTGCACATATCTCGTTCTCAGGGCACACCAGATAGGTCAAGCTACGAGTAAAACCAACCCTCGAGTTGCCCCGAGGTGGCCCTGCAGGCTGCCCATTTCGGACCAACACTCAGAGGAGCACTGGCCCGGGGGGGTTTAAAATAAAGATGACCCTCGGGCTCGCGAAAACCCAAGGGAAGGTTATAGGTTGTTAGTGCAAATGGTAAAACCAATGTTGGGCCTTGCTGGAGGAGTTTTATTCAAGGCGAACTGTCAAGGGGTTCCCATTATTACCCAACCGCGTAAGGAACGCAAAATCCAGGAACATAACACCGATATAATGGAAACTAGGGCGGCAAGAGTGGAACAAAGCACCAGGCATAAGGCCGAGCCTTCCACCCTTTACCAAGTATATAGATGCATTGATTAAATAAGATATATTGTGATATCCCAACAAGTAAACATGTTCCAACAAGGAACAACATCTCCATGTTCCAACAAGGAACAAACTTCAATCTTCACCTGCAACTAACAACGCTATAAGAGGGGCTGAGGAAAGCGGTAACATAGCCAAACAACGGTTTGCTAGGACAAGGTGGGTTAGAGGCTTGGTTCAACAATATGGGAGGCATGATAAACAAGTGGTAGGTATCGCAACATAGGCATAGCAAAAGAGCGAGCATCTAGCAAGCAAAGATAGAAGTGATTTCGAGGGTATGGTCATCTTGCCTGAAATCCTGCAAGGAAGAAGAACGAGTCCACGAAGAAGACAAACGGACGTAGTCGAACGGTTCCTCACAAACGCGATGTTATCGGAACCAACCCGAAGAATCAACACCGGAAAAGAGCAAACAACCTAGTAAACAACCACCACATAGACATGGGATGATGCGCAAACAAGTATGATGCATGTCCGGTTTAAAGAGGGCATGGCATGGCAAAGTGCACAAGCAATCCTACAAATTAAGTGGAGCTTAATATGCAACGAGTTGCATATTGACGAAACACCACGTTCAAGTTATTTAGTTCGATCTCGTTTATGTACCCAACAATATTAAATGTTGTTAAACATGGCAAGAGGGTGAAGCAAATGAAAACTACCTATCTAGTCAAGGTTAAATGAGGCCGGAAACAACAACAACAATTCCAGTAAAACCCCATATGCATATTTTAAGGTTTGGTACTGTTCTGCCCTAAACACAATTTTAGCGTTATTAAACATGCAAAGTGATGCCACCATATTAAACTAGACATTTTTCTACCCCATTTACATATAAAGATTATTAAATTCCGAGTTACGGTTATTTAGTTATGAATTAAAACATTTTAGCAAGTTATTTAAACAAATTTAAACAAACATCATTTTAAACACTTAAACATGGATGAAAGTTGCATATTATTAAACTAGACAAAATTCTAAGCAACTTCCATATTAAGTTTGTTTTAATCCGATGCACGGTTGTTGAGTTTTAAAATGCATGGAGTTTGAGGGTTTTTCTGCAAAACTGGAAAATCCTGGATAAATACTAAATTCGCAGAGAGGGAAAAAAGACATGGGCTGAAACGAAACCGAGCTGGGCTGGGGAAGCTCCTCACATTTGCCCTCGGCCTATTCGAAGAGGAGACAGACTGGTGGAGAGACTAGGCCTCAACACCTTGCTGGGCCGCGATGAAGCACAAGGCGAGGCTGGCCGAGGCACTCGATCGGGACGCAGCAGCGGCTGGTCAATGCGCAGGGCGCGGGACGAGCGGCCTGCTCGTTGTAGAGGAAGCAGAGGCCACGGCATGGAGGAAGTAGAGCAGCTGCAGCTTGCAGGAGGCGATGCGAGATGGCGCTGGACGAATCCGGGCAGGAGGTTGTTCCAGAAGACGGCGGCGGAGCTTGGCAGAGCCGTCCCTCCATGGCGGGCCAAGGCATGAAGCAGGGTGGCGGCTCTAGGGTCTTGGCACACGGTGGACCGGCTTGAACGGGAGGCGATCGCCGGATCCGGGCTAGGGAGAAGATGGAGCTCCATTCGGAGGTAGCTCGCAGTAGATCGGGCGGAGACGAGGCGGGGTCCTGGAAGAAGCAGAGGACGCAGGCAGCAGCGGGATGGTGCGGGCGAAGCAGTGGGTGGTGCTGAGCACGTTCCCGAGCAGAGGTGCGGTACGGGCTTGAGCGCTGGGCATGGCTCTCGCACGAGCAGCGCAGGGGAAGAAGACGCGATGGCATCAGCGGCTGCGGGACTTGGTGACGAGTTCACTCCGGCAAAGGGGACATGGCGGGGCGACGACTCGTTCGTGGCGACGGAGCTTGGCGAGGCGGCGACAGGGGCGACGAACTAGAGGAGGTACTCGGGCGGCTCGGCGGGCGATGCGTGCAACGAGGAGGAGGGAGCTCGTGCTCCTGCATCCAGGAACGAGGCGCGGTCGGGGTGTAACACCTCGGATATGATTTTCCCAATATGTAATCCAACTCTTGCTGTTTCCGGCGTTAAGTTATTTTATTTTCTCGGGTTCAGGTTTTTGTCTCCGTGTGTTGTTGTCGTTGTCATGCATCTCAGATCATGTCATCATGTGCATTGCATTTGCATACGTGTTCATCTCATGCATTCGAGCATTTTCCCCGTTGCCCGTTTTGTATTCCGGCGCTCCGTTCTCCTCCGGTGGTCATTTCTACCTTTCTTTCGTGTGTGGGGATTAAACATTTCCGGATTGGACCGAGACTTGCCAAGCGGCCTTGGTTTACTACCGGTAGACCGCCTGTCAAGTTTCGTACCATTTGGACTTCGTTTGATGCTCCAACGGTTAACCGAGGGACCGAGAAGGCCTCGTGTGTGTTGCAGCCCAACACCCCTCCATTTTGGTCCAAAACCCACCAAAACCTTCTCCATCATCTAGAGCGTTCGATCACGATCGCGTGGCCGAAAACTGCACCTCATTTGGACTCTCCTAGCTCCCTCTATGCCTATATAAAGACCCCCCAAAATTTTTCCTTCCCCTTCCTCCCGAAACCCTAGATCCACTTCTTCCGCCGCCGCCGGACATCTTCGCCACCGACGGACACATCCGGATCTGCCGGCCCGCGCCACGTGGCCATCGCTGCCTCCCTCCGCCGCTGGCCCAGGGAGCCCGGATCGGGCCCCCGCGAGCCCGAAGCCGCCGCCGCCAAGCTCCTCGCCCGCGCCGCCCT
>NC_057803.1:621278062-621291686 GCF_018294505.1 Triticum aestivum
GTGTGGGGCTTGGGGAGGAGAGGGGCTTTTGATTTGATGTGTTTAGAGGGGGGGGGTGCTTGGGTATTTATATTGGGGGGGGTTTACTTGGGGTAGGGGACAAGAAATAGACTAGGAATAGGAAAAGCAAAACGAAACAAGGAAAGGGGAGGGGCTAACCGACCTAAGTCCCGCTGGGACTCGGCCAGGGAGCGGCGGCGGCTGCCTGGGCGCCAGGCGCCTGGCGCCTGCGCTGCGCGCGAGGGGAGGGGCCGGCTGGCTGGGCCTTTGGCCCGGCTGGCCTGGCGGGAGGCTCCTTTTTTTTAAATCAGTTCTGCGCAGAAAAACAAAAAGAAAATCTAAACAACTCCGAAAAATCTAAAGTAAATTTTCCCCGACTCATAAAAATGAGCCGAACAAAATGAACTTTTCTCCGGGCCTAAAATGCAATTTTGAAAACGCGCATTTTTCCCTATCCAAATAAAACGCAAATAAAACTCCGGCAAAAACCAAAATTGATCTATTTATTAAATCTTCATTTTTCCTAAATTTGGGAAAGTCATATTATTCCCTCTCTCATATATTTTGACACCGGAAAATAATTGAAGATAAAATAAATAAATCAAATGATCCTCTTTTCAAAATTTGAGAGAACTCAAATATGAAAATAACGAAATCTCCAACTCTCTCCGAGGGTCCTTGAGTTGCGTGAAATTTCTAGGATCAACCAAAATGCAAGAAAATATGGTATGCATGATGATCTATGTATAACATTCCAAAATGTAAATTTGGGATGTTACAAACCTACCCCCCTTAAGATGAATCTCGCGCTCGAGATTCGGGTTGGCTAGAAAATAGGTGAGGGTGGTCCTTGAGCAAATCTTCTTCTCTCTCCCAGGTGGCTTCATCCTCTATGTGGTGGTTCCACTGAACTTTGCAAAACTTGATAACCTTGCTGCGAGTAACTCTGCTGGCATAATCGAGAATCTTTACTGGCTTCTCCTCATACGTTAAGTCGTTATCCAACTGAATCGCTTCGAGTGGCACTGTATCTCTTAGCGGTACTTCCGCCATTTCGGCATGACATTTCTTCAGCTGAGAAACATGGAATACATCATGAACTCCTGACAGTCCCTCTGGTAATTCCAACTTATAAGCGACTTCTCCCATACATTGCAAGATCTTATACAGTCCAATGAAACGCGGTGCTAATTTTCCCTTAACTCCAAAACGCTTAACTCCTCGAAGTGGGGATACTCGAAGATAAACTCTGTCTCCGGTTTCGTAAACTGTCTCCTTGCATTTAGAATCTGCGTAGCTCTTCTGCCTGGACTGGGCTACCTTGAGCCTATCGCGAATCAACTTAACTTTCCGTTCAGACTCCTTAATCAAATCTGGTCCAAAGAATTGACGGTCTCCAACTTCGTCCCATGACAACGGTGTCCTGCACCTCCTTCCGTATAAAGCTTCGAAAGGTGCCATCTTCAAACTGGTTTGGTAACTGTTGTTATAAGAAAACTCCGCATACGGCAAGTTATCGTCCCAACTAGATCCATAATCTAGTGCACAAGCTCTCAGCATATCTTCCAAAATCTGATTGACTCTCTCGGTCTGTCCATCTGTCTGCAGATGAAAAGCTGTGCTGAACTCTAGTCTGGTTCCTAAAGTTTCATGCAACTGATTCCAAAACTTTGAGGTAAATTGGGTTCCTCTATCTGATACGATACTCCTTGGAACTCCATGCAAACAAATGATCCTAGTCATGTAGATCTTTGCCAAATTAGCACTGGTATAAGTGGTCTTAACTGGGATAAAATGTGCTACCTTCATCAAACGATCAACTACTACCCATATCGAGTCATGGCCTGCTTTCGTCCTGGGTAGTCCTGTGATAAAATCCATGCCTATCTTATCCCACTTCCATTCGGGTATCGGCAATGGTTGTAACAATCCTGCTGGCTTCTGATGCTCTGCCTTTACTCTCTGACATACGTCACAAACTGCTACATATGCTGCAATATCCTTCTTCATTCCGGTCCACCAGAATGTTTCCTTCAAATCCAAATACATCTTGGTATTCCCTGGGTGAATCGAATACGGTGAATCATGTGCCTCTTGCAAAATCAACTTCCTGATCTTCGGGTCTTTTGGCACATAAACACGGTCCTCAAACCATAGGGTATCGTGCTCATCCTCACGAAATCCCTTTGCTTTTCCTTTGCTCATTTTCTCTTTTATAGCAGCAATCTCCTTGTCAGATTTCTGAGCTTCTCTGATCTTATCCATCAATGTTGACTGAATCTCCAATGCTGCTACATACCCTCTCGGAACTATTTCCAAACATAGCTCACGAAGGTTTTCTGCTAACTCCTTTGGTATTTTCCCCGTCATTAGAGTATTGACATGGCTCTTACGGCTCAATGCGTCAGCTACTATATTAGCTTTTTCGGGATGGTAATGCAATCTCATGTCATAATCCTTGATGAGCTCCAACCATCTCCTTTGTCGGAGGTTCAACTCCTTCTGAGTGAAAATGTACTTCAAACTCTTGTGATCCGTGTACACCTCACAATGATTTCCAATGAGGAAATGTCTCCACGTCTTCAATGCATGCACTACGGCTGCTAACTCCAAATCATGCGTGGCATAATTCAACTCACGAGGCTTCAGTTGTCGTGAAGCATACGAAACAACTCTTCCTTCCTGCATAAGCACTGCTCCAAGTCCTCGACGTGAAGCGTCGCAATACACCTCATAATCCTTGGTCTGATCTGGCAAAATCAATACCGGTGAGGTGACCAAACGTTTCTTCAACTCCTGGAAACTAGCCTCACACTCCTCAGTCCATTTGAACTTAGTATCCTTCTTCAACAACTCCGTCATAGGCTTCGCAATCTTTGAGAAATTCTCAATAAATCTTCGGTAGTATCCTGCGAGTCCAAGAAAACTCCGGATCTCTCCAACTATTGTTGGTGATTCCCATTTGGTTACGGTCTCAACCTTAGTGGGGTCAACTGCTATACCTTCTCTGAATATAACGTGTCCTAGGAATCCAACTTCCTTCAACCAAAACTCACATTTGCTAAATTTGGCGTATAACTGATGTTCCCTTAGTTTCTCCAAAACCAAACGCAAATGTTCCTTATGCTCCTCTTCATTCTTTGAATAAACCAGGATGTCATCAATGAACACTACGATGAACTTATCCAAAAACTCCATAAACACTTTGTTCATCAGTTTCATGAAATAGGCAGGTGCGTTAGTCAATCCAAATGACATAACGGTATACTCTTACAGTCCATATCTTGTGGTGAACGCTGTCTTAGGTATGTCCTGCTCTCGAATCTTCAATTGATGGTACCCTGATCGCAAATTGATCTTGGAAAACACTTTAGCTCCTTGCAACCGATCAAACAGATCGTTGATCATTGGCAGTGGGTACTTGTTCTTGATGGTTACTTCATTCAATCCCCGATAATCTACAACCATCCTTAATGATCCATCCTTCTTTTCCACTAGAAGTACGGGTGATCCCCAAGGCGATGAACTTGGGCGAATGTAACCTTTATCCAATAACTCCTTAATCTGATTCTTAATTTCCACCAAATCCTTTATTGGCATCCTATATGGTCGCTTCGATATTGGGCCTGTACCTGACAATAACTCAATCAAAAACTCAATGTCTCTATCCGGTGGCATGCCTGGCAACTCTTCGGGAAATACATCAGGAAAATCCTTTACCACTGGTACATCCTCTTGCACAACTCATGTTAGGCAGTTTACTTGTGTCCTGTTTGGCATATGCCGGGATACATACTTGATCCTTCTTCCTTCTGGTGTGGTAAGCAAAATTGACTTACTAGCACACTCAATATTCCCTTTATACTTTGATAACCAATCCATGCCTAATATTACATCCAATCCTTGAGATTCCAATACTATTAGGTCTGAGGGGAACACATAGTTACCAATCCTTAATGGTAACCGATCACACCATCGTCTAGCCGTATACTCCGCTTCTGGTGAGCTTACTAACATGGGTGACCTAAGGGCTTGGGTTGGAAGGTTATATTTATCCATAAATCCCCTTGATATGTATGAATGCGATGCTCCAGTATCAAAAAGAACGAGTGCAGTAAATGACTTAACCAAAAACTTACCTATTACTGCATCGGGCTGATCTTCAACCTCCTCCACATTAATGTGGTTCACCTGTCCCCTATTGAAAGGGTTCGGCTTCTTCCCAGAGCTTCCATTGCCATTTCCATTCTGGCCTTCAGGACATTCATTGGCATAATATCCGGTTTTGGAACACTTGAAACAGGTGACTTGACTCAGGTCTCTCTTGGTTGGGGTCGATGGGGTGGTCCGGTTCTGGCCGTTGCTTCCTCCATTCCCATTACCATTCTTGTGGCCATTATGGTTGTGCGAGCTACCTCCTCCATGGGTGTGCTGAAACTTAAATCCCGGTTTAGGGGTAAAACGGGGCTTCTGCTGGGCTCCAGAGTTATACTTCCCCTGTCCATACTTCCTTTTACGGTTTTCAATCTGCTATTGCTTCCCTTCAATCATGATGGCACGATCTACCAACTCCTGGTAGTTGTTGAAACTCGCTACCATCAACTGCATGCTTAGCTCATCATTTAATCCTTCCAGAAACTTCTCCTGCTTAGCTACATCCGTAGCAACGTCATCTGGGGCATAACATGCTAACTTGCTGAAGTCGTCAACGTACTGGCCAACTGTCCTTTCTCCTTGGCGTAAGTTGTGAAACTCACGCTTCTTTATGGCCATAGTTCCTGCTGAAACATGGGTAGTGCGGAAAGCTTGCTGAAACTGATCCCATGTGACAGTGTCTACTGGGTAAGTGGCTGTGAAATTCTCCCACCATGCTGCCGCGGTCGTCAAGTTGGTGAGCGGCAAACTTCACTTTCTCACCATCCGTGCATCCTGCAGTGGTCAACTCTCTCCCTATCTTACGGAGCCAATCATCTGCTACAATCGGCTCGGTGCTACTAGAAAACACCGACGGATTCAGCCTAAGGAAACGGGCTAAGTGGTCAACAGGTGGTGGTGGTGGTGGGTTGTTGTTGTTCTGCTGGTTCTGAACTAACATCTGCATCAATTGATTCTGCTGCTGGATCAACTGAGTGAGCTCAGGTGGGAATCCGTTGTCACGTCTCGGAGGCATCTGAGGGTTTAGAAAAGACGAGAATTAAGAATAGAGAGAGATCTAAAGGGAAAACACTACCCCAATGCACATGAGCAAATGCACACAAAAATCACTTCATTCAATCAAACAAGGGCTTACAACGGTCTAACTATCGCAAAAGTGCTCGAACTATTGTGTTTACAGGGGGAATACTACTACTATCTGGTGGTCTTCTAGAAATTTGAACCGGTGGAAGACTCCATGATATCCGCTCCAGCTTCGTCTTCAAAGTCGGGTTCACTTGGATCCGAATCGGTGTCATCGATGATGATGTAGTCGTCCGGACATGCGACGTACTCGTCTTCCTCCTTGGATCCTAACTTCCTCTTGAGTTCTTCAATCTCCTGCTTAAGATCGACATTGTGTCTTGCTAGAGCTACGATCTCGTCCATGTAGTCCTTGCGCGTAGACTTCAGTTCTCCTTCTAGCTCGATGATCCTTGCCTTCGCATTCTTCAACTCTATCATATCATTACACATCTGGTTCTCGTGGCGTTGAATGTGCTGGTTTAACTCCTGGATGAAAGATGCAATGGATCTATCCTTCTTGGTGCTGACTAACTCCCATTGTTCATCTCGGCGTCCACAAATCTGGTAGATAGTGTCCTTGAGGTCTTCTTGATAAACTTCTCCAATGCATCTTATGGTGATATGAGCTGCCATGCTCCTTCCCAGACTCCAGGTTGGTGCATTGAAAACACTATCTATAGGTTTCGTGATTGGTGCGAATGTCCTTCCCGGAACGTGAGCTTGAATCTTCCAGCGCTCCTCTTCAGGCAGAGTGGCGTTGAAGGTTCCCGTGAAGCTTAGTAATCCAATATTCAGGTACTTGGTGACTTCCTTCAAGTGAAATCCAAAAGGCGTGCCTTCATCCGGTTGAGCGTACTTAATCTTCACGTTCGTCATCCTAAATGGGTAGAAAAGATGAGGAGTTAGAAAATGAGAAGAGGATGGTGTTCTATGGCTTTAACTTGGTGGTCGTGTCCTACAGTCAGCGTGTGCTCTGATACCATCTCTGTAGCGACTAGACCTCAAACAGTCTGATCACTGTGCTCAGGTGTCATTCCTGGATCAGTAATGCTGACACCACACAGTACATCGAAGGATTTATAGCAGAGTGGCAATCACACACTTATTACATCGTTGTCTCAAAGAGACTTATTACAATAAATATGGCTTTAAGGCCATATAGTGTCGAAAACAGCGGAAGACTTGGAAGGTAAATGGGACCATCAACTCCAACGGCATCACTGAGTATAGGGCCACGACCTAAAAGCACTTTACTCGTCGTCTGAAAAGTCTGCAACATAAGAAGTTGCAGCCCGAATACGGGTCAGCACATGGAATATGCTGCAAAGTAACACATAGAGAGTAATGGAATGAAACAGCTATACTATATGCATATATGGCCGATGAAAAGCTCTATGGTTACAGTTTTGCGTAAAGCCAATTTTTCTCTACTGCAAAGGAATAAATTTATTTAACTATCATGGTGGTTGTGAAACATTGAGAATGGTTGACAGCATTCTCAATCCCAATTAAGTAATTAAAACCCAACAACATTAATTAGAAGTAACATGTTGAGATTCACAGGATATTCAAGAACTAGATACTCAAGTTGTCCATAACCGGGGACACGGCTAATCATGATTAATTTGTACACTCTGCAGAAATTTGCGCACTTTTCCCCACATGACTCGATCGCCTCCGTTTGTTTTCCCGCACTACATGGTGTTTGAAAAACGGATGACCGAGACATAGTCTTTCAGAAGCGCTAGCACCTTACATGTGGGGTAGACCGTACCACCTACAACCCCTACATCTGCTAGTCCACCCCGTAAGAGTTTGCACAACTTAGTCAACTATGCCAGAGCCCATAGTAGCATGTGGCTGCACACGGAAGTTTCTAGCATGAATTATCTTATGATCCCTTTGAGCCTGGGTGGCGGTCCGAAAAAAAACAGGCAAGTCCTGATAGACATCAGGTGCCTCAATCCACCCAGATGTGTGTTTAAGTTGCCACCTTAGATAAACCATTAAAATTATCAACTCACATCTGTCATGGATTTCACTCACCCAATCCACATCTACTAGCATAGCATGGCATAATAAGCAAACGTAGAAGTAACTCCCAAAGGTTTGATAATAAACAGGTAATAGGTACTACCTCATCTACTTCCCATCCCACAATTTAATTAGATCATAATCATGCAATGTGAAAGGATTGATCTAATGCAATAAAATTGGGTTGTAGAGAAGGTATGATCAAAGTGTTACTTGCCTTGCTGATGATCCGCGAGACCTAGGGTTTCGAAGTAACAAGCGGCGCAATCCGGGTGATCTATCGCAGAAAAATAACAAGCATACAATAAGTACTCATCTAATGCACAGGTAAAACTCGAACAAGGGAACGAACCAGAAAGTTCAATTTAAGAACTCCGGTTGCAAAGAAAGAAAGAACCGAACAGACGACGGAAAAACAAACGGTGGAAGAAAACAACTCGGTTCTAGCAAGTTGAAACTAGGTCAAATTTTACCGGGGCAAAAACTTGTTTAAATTGATTAGACGGAACAGCGGTTTTGAAACGAAACTCCAGGCGCTTGAATCACCTGATTCCGATAAACGAGCGAGAAGAAAGACTAGAACGAAGATCGGATCTGAGATCACGATTGCGGAATAAATCCGACGAAAAGAAAAGAAGAACGATTAAACGAACGGGCGTCGTTAACCGGGGAAAAATCGGTGATCACGTTCGTTGAGACGAACGGTCCGAAAGAAGAACGAAAACCGATCTAGGGTTTTCGGAGAAAAAGACCGAAACGAAAAACCGATCTAGAAAACCGGAACGGTTTAGAAAAGAGGAAAGAAAACGAATCGGAACGATTAGAAGAAAACGATCCGAGGAAAAGAAAAGAGACGCGGCGCGGTACCTCCGGCGAGGTCTCCGGTGAGGGGCTCCGGCGGCGGCGGCGTTGGGCGGCAGCGGCGGTGGCGTGGGTGAGGGGCGGCGGCGGTGTAGGCAAGGCGCGGCGGCGGCGGGTGACGCAGGGCGCGGCGCGGGTGAGAGGTGTCGTGGTTCTAAGCCTGACAGTAGAGTGGGGGGTAGGTATGGAGAGGCAAGGTCCTAGCTATGGAGAGGTTGTAAGCACAAAGGATGTACGAGTTCAGGCCCTTCTCGGAAGAAGTAACAGCCCTACGTCTCGGAGCCCGGAGGCGGTCGAGTGGATTATGAATGTATGAATTACAAGGTGCCGAACCCCTCTGCCTGTGGAGGAGGGTGGCTTATATAGAGTGCGCCAGGACCCCCAGCCAGCCCATGTAGGAGAGGGTTTAAGGTGAGTTAAGTCTGGGGCGTTACTGGTAACGCCCCACATAAAGTGCCTTTACTATCATAAAGTCTACTTGATTACAGGCCGTTGCAGTGCAGAGTGCCTCTTGACCTCCTGATGGTCGAGTGAGTCTTCGTGGTCGAGTCCTTCAGGCCAGTCGAGTGAATCCTCGTTGGTCGACTGGAAGGCGACCTCTTCTAAGGATGTCCTGGGGTAAGTTACTTGGATCAGGTCCATGACCCTACCCTAGGTACATAACCCCATCATTAGCCCCCGAATGGATTGAGGCTTCGAGTGAAGAAGGAGTTGATGTCGTTTCCGATTAATCTTTGTGCTCCGGTTGTGCGCTGTTCTGGACCAAAGAATCCCTTTGTCGACAGGAAACAACTTGCCTTCAGTCGACTTGATCCATTCTGTTTTTGCGTCGAGTGATCTTTCAGGCTTCGACGATCTCCGAGCGACGGATCGCCGGAAACACCGCGCCTGACAGACTGATTTGTTGCTCGCGGATTCCGCGGGATGCGAAATTTTGGGGCGCGCGCGAAGCGGGGCGGACCGCGGCGTTCGGATGGGATGGGGCATGGACGCCTCGATCTCCGCGCCACCTTTTTCGCCACGTATCCTGTCTGCATAACTGTTCCAGATATGATTAGATCGACCGGGCCCACCTGTCATCCACTCGGAAGGGACCTTATAAATGAGCCCGGCGAGGATTTCTGTGCTGCGCCTTAGCATTCTCCCCCTCTCTCTGCTTCCTTCCTCCCTGCTCAGCGTGCTCGCTCTCGCCCCCGCATCACCTCCCTTCGCGCATCTCTCCGGCGACCATGGCCAAGGAGAAGACGGCGGTGCTGGAGCGCGCCAAGAAGGCGTCGGCGTCGGAGAAGGCAAAGGGGAGATCCACCAGCCGCGGAGGGTCCTCGTCCAGATCCCGCCTGCCGAAGGGCTGGGTCCAAGGAGACTGGATCCAGTCGACCATCACAGAGAAGGACCTCCTCGACATGGCCAACGAGGGCTTGATCCCTCACGGAGCTGCGAGGTTGCCGGGGAAGGAGTGGCAGCCACAGCCAGAAGAGGGTGAGTGTGTGCTTTTGGCCACTCATGTTGATCGTGGGTTTTCCTTGCCGCCAAGTATTTTCTTCCGTGGCTTTTTGAATTTCTTCGGAGCGCAGCTCCACCACTTTACCCCAAACTCCATTGCCTATCTTGCTGCGTTCGTGTCCATGTGTGAGGGTTTCTTGGGCTGTCGACCGCACTGGGGTTTGTTCAAACATATATTCACGTGTCGATCTCAGACCGTGAAGAAGGCGAGCCCCAGTGATGAGAGAACCCGAGTCGTCCAAATGTGCGGGGGCCTGGGGATTCAGGTGAGGAATAAGAGCACCTTCCCGCCCATGACCTTTCCCGAGTCCGTTAGAGGCTGGCAGTCGACTTGGTTCTACTGCCAGGTCCAGTCGACGCCAGGGCAGTCGAGTGGACTCCCTCCGTTCACCATGGACCGAGTGAGCAAGCCTTCCCCTCTGAAGCTGATTCCGGAGGAGAGAGCCGACGTGAAGATGTTGATGGAGCGCGTGGTGCAGTTGGTTCGGGAGGGAGTGACAGGCATGGACCTCTTGGAGGTTTTCCTCAGGCGTCGCATCCAGCCTCTCTAGTTCCGGAGCCACTGCATGTGGTTGTACTGTGGGACCGAAGACGAGACCAGAGTCCATCCAGAAGCAGTCGACGATGTCACTCTGGAAAGATGGATGGCGGCCGTCACCGGAAACAAGGACAACCCACGCGGAGCCAGACGGATTCCTCCACTCGACCACAACAGTGATCCAGATAAGGTACACTTGCCCTGCTCTCCACTGCATTCTTGTCGCATTCATCTCTGTTTGCTCTGTCGACTGGTCGACTGATCATTGTCTGGGCATTTGTTAGGCCCTCACCGAGCTGTACTCGATGCCCAATGGGGCACAAGCTTCGACTGAGGAGGGCGAGGCGAGTGGAGGCGAGAGCCAGGAAGAGGAGGAATGGGACTCGGATGTCGCAGAGGACGATGACGACGATGATGATGATGTCGATGATGAAGACGACGTCGAGGACGAGGAAGAGGAGGAGGAGGAGGTCGTGCCACCGCGCTCGGAAAGGCGGTCGAAGCTCGTCCACGACCCTTCGACTGAACGTGGCAAGGGGGTTGCGACGCAGTCGACCAAACGCCCTAGGACCACCTCTCCAGCGCCGACTGAAAAGGCGCCGAAGCAGCCCAGGGCGGCCTCGTCGAAGCCGATCAAACTCTTGCCGAAGATGAAGGTGTCCATCCCTACCATATCAGGGTAACCGTGCTGCTCATATTTTCTCATTCTGTGTGAACTTTATTTCTGGTCGACGCTGAAGTTAGTCGACTGATCCTTTGGAGTTGCAGTGCTGCTACTTCTGAGACCTCGGCCCGGGCCGATGATCACGAGATGGAGGATGCGGCAACTTCGAACCCAGGTACTGTATTCTTAACACCGTTTTTAGTCGACTGACTCGCGACCTCTGATCCCGATTCTTCTTCGCAGCTCCGCCCCATACTGTTATCAATCTCCCTGACGACGACGAGGATGAAGAACCACTGGCACGCAGGAAGAGTCGGAAAACGCCCGCCAGTGAGGTGCCTCAGGATGTGACGGCGCCTGAGACTCTGACTGTGGAGGAAGGGAACACCACTCGACACACGGTGTCCTTCGCAAATCCACTGACGAGTGCTCAACAGCCCTCCCTCTTCACGACTCACCACGTCCCAGAGGACCAAGATGGTGCAGCGAAGGAGGCAATACGCCAGGCGGGACTCATGATGGAGCAGCTGAAGACCATCCGAGACGCGAGCCAGGCAGCTTATGACGCCAGCTCTGCCCTCCAAAGCAATGTCCAGGTCAGTCGACCGCTGTTTGTTCTGTTGGATATGCTACCAAAAACTTTTCTTTTCCGGAATTTATAGTAATCACCCAGTGGGTGTGTCGAATACACTCCGTGTTAGCGGGGGCACGCTAAGTGCACCCGCTGGGTGTAGTCCCCAAGGCTAAGGTCGACTGCTGGCAGTCGGCCTTAGGCTTTAAGATGTCAACCTTTCTGTCAGTCGACTGGTCGACTGGGTTTCGCAAACCGGTGGGGGCACGCTGAGTGCACCCACTGGGTGTAGTCCCCAAAGCTAAGGTCGACTGCTGGCAGTCGGCCTTAGGCTTTATGATGTCAATCTTTCTGCCAGTCGACTGGTCGACTGGATTTCGCAAACCGGTGGGGGCACGCTGAGTGCACCCACTGGGTGTAGTCCCCGAGACTGTGGTCGACTGCTTGCAGTTGATCACAGTCTTAGAGAATGCATCTCGCACACCCTTTTTTTTTTTGAGGTCGACTGGTCGACTTTGTCTTCAACAGGATTAGTGGGGGCACGCTGAGTGCACCCACTGGGTGTAGTCCCCGAGACTACGGTCGAATGCTTGTATTCGGCTGTAGTCTTAGAAACGTGTGTTTTTCCCTTTTTCACTCGGAAGTGAATTATATTTGACATTTAGTCGATTGGTTCTTCGCAGAACTCTTGTGATCTTGTGGCTCGCTACTCAGAGCTGGAACAAAAACATACTCAAGTTGAGCTGAGCTTGAAGCTGGTTCAGGAGAAGCTGACAAAGGCAAAGGAGGAGACCGAAGGTATGTTTGGTGAGACCCTGACGACTGCTTTTCCCTTTGCTTGTTTCAGCATCTGATCTTGCTGTAACTTGTAGGTAAGGTAAGGGAGGCCCAGCAGAAGAAAGACCTTGAGCTAGCTGAGAAGATCAAGCTTGCTGACGAGAAGTTAGCTTCAGTCACCAAGCTCGAACAAGACAATACCAATCTGAAAACTGCTCTTGGGATTGCCAACAAGGAGGTCAGTCGACTGAGAACTGACAAAGCTGCCCTGACCGACCAAGTCAGCAGATTGACTGAGAAGAAAACTGAACTGGAGGCCTTCCTGAGTGGCCTTGCCAAGAAGCTGTTTCTTATGCTTGAAGGTAAATCTCCATGTTTGGCAAATGTTTCCAATTGTGGCTTTTTCCATTCGACTATCTCCTTGACTTAGTGATCACCCTTGCAGAATTTTGTCAAAACTTTGAAGAAGAAACCAGCCGACTGGAGCCAAACCTTGACCCCGTCAATTCTCCGGTGAACGATGAAGTTGCTATGGATGTTTTCCGACTGGAGTCTCGTGTTGCAGCTGTCGTGGACTATCTCGCAAGGCTGAAGGCTGCCACATCTCGCATCGACTCGACGCTCTGGCCTGAGGAGACACTTCAGAATGATCTTGAGTCGCTGATGGCCCGCTTGAACACGATCCCTGGTCGAGTGCAAGAGTGGAAGAAGTCCTCGGCTCGGTGTGGTGCAGATGTCGCTCTGTGTCTGGCCCGAGTCCACTGCAAAGATGCACGAGAAGAGAAGCTGGCGGCCCTTCGGGTGGCCAATACCAAGAAGCACGACTTCAGGTCCTTTATGGAGACTTTCCTTGCAGCTGCCACTCGGATCGCCGACGGAATTGACCTTGATGAATTTGTTGCACCTTCCAGCCCTCCACAGGAGGGGTAAAAACTTCTTCTGGCTCGACGCTTTAAATTTGCCTCGGTATGCCGAGTGGAATTGTAACCGACAAACCTTAACAGGCTTGACGCCTGAGCACTTTCGGTTCCTTTAGATATCGATTCAAACTTGAATTTGGCGCTTGAATATGATTGCCTTCGGCTCAAAATGTCTTTTGCAGGTTCAAAGCAAGGTGCCTTTTCTATAATCGACCTATTCTTTGGTTCACTTAGGCGAGCACTGGGCTGCAGCTAAGCCCTCCGAGTGAGAGGGTTGTTCTCCACTCGGCAGGATTTTTATACCTTAGGCGAGCACAGGGCTGCAGCTAAGCCTCCGAGTGAGAGGGTTGCTCTTCACTCGGTAGGATTTTTGTAACTTAGGCGAGCACAGGGCTGCAGCTAAGCCCCCGAGTGAGAGGGTTGCTCTTCACTCGGTAGGATTTTCACAACTTAGGCGAGTGCTTGGACTGCAGCTAAGCCCCCGAGTGAGAGGGTTGCTCTTCACTCGGTAGGATTTTTATAACTTAGGCGAGCAC
>NC_057803.1:621293063-621324339 GCF_018294505.1 Triticum aestivum
TTGATAAACTTAGGCGAGTGCTTGCACTGCAGCTAAGCCTCCGAGTGAGAGGGTTGCTCTTCACTCGGTAGGATTTTGATAAACTTAGGCGAGTCCTTGGACTGCAGCTAAGCCCCCGAGTGAAAGTCTGGCTTACCACTCGGTGGGATTTTGATAAACTTAGGCGAGTCCTTGGACTGCAGCTAAGCCCCCGAGTGAGAGGGTTGCTCTTCACTCGGTAGGATTTTGATAAACTTAGGCGAGTGCTTGCACTGCAGCTAAGCCCCCGAGTGAAAGTCTGGCTTACCACTCGGTGGGATTTTGATAAACTTAGGCGAGTCCTTGGACTGCAGCTAAGCCCCCGAGTGAGAGGGTTGCTCTTCACTCGGTAGGATTTTGATAAACTTAGGCGAGTGCTTGCACTGCAGCTAAGCCTCCGAGTGAAAGTCTGGCTTACCACTCGGTGGGATTTTGATAACTTAGGCGAAACGGATTCGCAGCTAAGCCTCCGAGTGAGAGTCTGGCTCACCACTCGGTAGGATTTTTACAAACTTAGGCGAAACGGATTCGCGGCTAAGTCACCCACTGAAGGGGAGTTTTTATGTGGACAAAAATAAAAAGTGATGACACTATTATTTCTAAACCCATGAACTACAGAAGTACTTTATTGCAACTCATCCGAGTGATAAAACTTAAGTGTAAAATGGGCGGAGTAGCTCCGCGTTCCAAGCTCGGGGCTCGTCGATATTATGCTCGACGTTGTAAAGACGGTACGCCCCGTTGTGGAGAACCTTGGTGACGATGAAGGGGCCTTCCCAAGAAGGAGCAAGCTTGTGTGGTTTGTGCTGATCCACTCGGAGAACCAAATCCCCTTCCTGGAAGGCTCGACCTCTCACATTTCGGGCGTGGAAACGGCGCAGATCTTGTTGGTAGATGGTCGACCGGATCAGAGCCATCTCCCTTTCTTCCTCTAAAAGGTCGACTGCGTCCTGCCGCGCTTGTTCAGCTTCTGCTTCGTTGTAGATTTCAACTCGAGGAGCATTGTGGAGAAGATCACTCGGCAAGACTGCTTCGGCTCCATAGACCAAGAAGAATGGAGTTCTTCCGGTCGACCGATTAGGCGTGGTCCGCAGTCCCCAGAGTACAGATGGAAGTTCGTCGACCCAAGCTCCAGCCGCGTGTTTGAGTTCACGCATCAGTCGAGGCTTCAGTCCCTTGAGAATCAGTCCATTAGCTCGCTCTGCTTGTCCATTCGACTGCGGGTGGGCGACTGATGCGTAGTCGACCCGTGTGCCCTGGGAGTTGCAGAAGGTTCTGAATTCTTCTGAGTCAAAGTTCGACCCATTATCCGTAATGATGCTGTGTGGGACTCCATATCTGAATATTAGTTCCCTGATGAAGCTAACAGCAGTACCGGTGTCAAGGCACTTGATTGGTTTAGCCTCGATCCACTTGGTGAACTTGTCGACTGCCACCAGTACATGCGTGAAGCCACTTCGTCCTGTTCTCAAAGGGCCGACCATGTCCAACCCCCAAACTGCAAAAGGCCAGACGAGTGGGATGGTCTTCAAAGCTGACGCAGGCTTGTGCGACATATTCGAGTAGAACTGACATCCTTCGCACTTATCTACTATCTCTTTTGCCATCTCATTCGCCTTGGGCCAGTAAAATCCGGCTCGGTATGCTTTGGCCATGATGGTCCGAGAGGACGCATGATGACCACAGGTCCCCGAGTGAATGTCATTGAGGATGAGTCGACCTTCTTCTGGTGTTATGCACTTCTGACCGACTCCAGTCGCGCTTTCTCTGTATAGTTGTCCTTTGATTACGGTAAAGGCCTTGGATCGACGGACGATCTGTCGAGCCTCTTCCTCATCCTCCGGAAGCTCTTTCCTCAAGATATATGCGACATACGGAATCGTCCAGTCGGGAATGACCGCCAAAACCTCCATGATCAAGTCGACCACCGCTGGGACTTCAACTTCAGTCGGATCTGTGGCGCTCTTGGGCTGCGGAGTTTCTTCGGTGAAAGGATCTTCTTTGACTGACAGAGTGTGTATATGCTCCAAGAACACACCACTAGGAATGGCTTCTCTCTTGGAACCTATCTTTGCTAGATCATCAGCTGCTTGATTTTTCAGTCGGGGTATATGATGGAGCTCCAACCCCTCGAACTTCTTCTCCAGCTTCCTCACTGCACTGCAGTATCCAGTCATGGCTGGGCTTCTACGTCCCACTCTTTCATCACCTGATTGACCACTAAATCCGAGTCGCCATAGACCATTAGGCGACGGACGCCGAGTGAAATGGCCATGCGCAACCCATATAGGAGGGCCTCATATTCTGCCTCATTGTTGGAGGAATCAAAGTGAATCTGGAGCATATATCTGAGCTTATCTCCTCTGGGGGAAACCAGGACAACCCCAGCACCGGAACCATTCAACATCTTAGAGCCATCGAAAAACATGGTCCAATGCTCCGAGTGAACTTCAGTCGGCTGCTGCTGTTCGATCCACTCGGCGAGGAAATCTGCTATTGCCTGGGACTTAATGGCTTTCTTTGCCTCAAACTTGATATCAAGGGGAAGAAGTTCAATCGCCCATTTGGCCACTCGACCAGTTGCATCTCTGTTGTGCAAAATCTCTGATAGTGGAGCGTCGCTGACGACTGTGATGGAATGGTCAGAGAAATAATGAGCAACCTTCTTTGTGGTCATGTATATTCCATACACAAGCTTCTGATAATGAGGATATCTCTGCTTGGATGGAGTCAAGACTTCAGACAAATAATACACTGGGCGCTGAACTTTGAGAGCTTTTCCTTCTTCTTCCCGCTCGACCGTTAGCACAGTACTGACGACTTGTCCTGTGGCTGCGATGTAGAGCAACAGAGGCTCTTTGCTGATTGGAGCAGCAAGCACTGGCTGGGTGGAGAGCAGAGCTTTTAGCTCGGCAAACGCTGCATCAGCTTCTGGAGTCCACTCGAACTTGTCAGCCTTCTTCATCAGTCGGTAAAGAGGCAGTGCCTTTTCACCGAGTCGTGAGATGAATCGACTTAATGCGGCCAAGCATCCAGTAAGCTTCTGGACATCGTGCACTCGCACAGGGCGTTTCATTCGGAGAATAGTGCCAATCTTCTCTGGGTTAGCGTCGATTCCCCGTTCGGAAACGAGAAAACCGAGTAACTTGCCACCAGGAACTCCAAATGTGCACTTTGATGGATTGAGCTTGATATCATACCTTCTGAGGTTGGCAAATGTTTCGGCGAGGTCAGCGAGCAGGTCGGAACCTTTTCGTGACTTGACAACAATATCATCCATATAAGCTTCCACATTCCGACTGATTTGGGTGAGTAGACACTTCTGAATCATTCGCATAAATGTGGCTCCGGCATTCTTGAGGCCGAATGGCATGGTGATATAGCAGAAGCACCCGAATGGAGTGATGAAAGCTGTTTTTACCTCATCGGGTGCGTACAGACGGATCTGGTGGTACCCGGAGTAAGCATCCAAAAAAGACAACCTCTCGCATCCCGCGGTCGAGTCAACAATTTGATCTATGCGAGGGAGAGGAAAGTGATCTTTCGGGCAGGCCCGGTTGATGTGCTTGAAATCAATGCACATTCGGAGCGACTTGTCCTTCTTAGGAACCATGACGACATTAGCGAGCCACTCGGAGTGGTATATCTCTCGGATAAATCCTGCCGCCAACAGTCGAGCCACTTCTTCACCGATGGCCTTTCTCTTCTGGACGGCGGACCGCCGAAGATGTTCTTTGACTGGTTTTGCAGACGAGTCGACTCTTAGGCGATGCTCAGCCAGTCCCCTGGGAACACCTGGCATGTCAGCGGGCTTCCATGCAAAAATGTCCCAGTTCTCACGGAGGAACTGGATGAGCGCTTCTTCCTATTTTGGGTCGAGTGTTGTGGAGATGCGGGTCGGAGCTGCTTCGGGGTCGGTCGGGTGAATGTGAACAGGCTTCGTCTCACCGGACGACTGGAATGCAGATTCTGTGGCGGGCTTCTTGGATCGCAGTAAGTCACTCGGATCTGCGTTTTGCTTGTATTCTTCGAACTCGACCGCTGTCACTTGGGAATCGGCAATCTTGGAGCCCTTCTGAAAGCACTCCTCTGCCTTTTTCCTATCGCCGGTGACAGTGATCACACCTTTGGGACCGGGCATCTTCAATTTGAGGTACACGTAACATGGTCGAGCCATGAACCGTGCATAGGCTGGTCTCCCCAAAATGGCATGATATGCACTTTGAAAATCCACGACCTCAAACGTCAACTTTTCTTTGCGAAAATGCTTTGAATCGCCAAACACTACGTCCAAAGCTATCTGGCCGAGTGACTCGGCCTTCTTCCCTGGTATAACTCCATGGAAGCTCATGTTACTAGTGCTCAGTCGGGACATCAGAATGCCCATACCTTTCAATGTGTCTGCATATAACAGATTCAGCCCACTTCCACCGTCCATCAGCACCTTTGTCAGTCGAGTGCCTTCGACAACTGGATCGACAACCAAAGCTTGCCTCCCAGGGGTGGCAATATGAGTCGGGTGATCAGATTGGTCGAATGTGATGGGTGTTTGAGACCACTTCAGATAATTTGCCTTTGCTGGGGCAACCATGTTCACCTTTCGGTTAATCACTTTCAGTCGACTTCTGCTTTCCACATCTGCAAAGATCATCAGAGTGGAGTTGATATGCGGATATCCTCCCTCACTGTCCTCTTTGTCTTCGGCCTTGTCTGACTCCTTCTCCTTGTCCTTAGACTGTTTTCCCTGAAACTGCTGGATCAGGAGTCGACATTGGCGAGTGGTGTGCTTTGGGTAAATGATATTCCCCTCTTCATCTTTTTTCGTGTGAATGTGACACGGCATATCCATCACGTCGTTCCCTTCTTTATCCTTTACCTTCTTGGGGTTCCAGGATCCTTTTGGTTTCCCCTTAAACTTTCCTTGAGTCACGGCCAGAGCCTCTCCAGGAGCTGCCGGTTCAGCCTTCCGCTTCTGTTTCCGACTGGTGTTTCCTTTTTCCGACTGACTCGGCTTGTGCTTGCCGCTTCGGAGTCGGTCTTCTTCTTCGCCGTTGGCGTACTTGGTAGCAATCTCCATCATCCGACTCAAGGTCATGTCACCGGTTCGACCAAATTTCAAACTCAGTTCTCTGTTCTTGACGCCGTCTTTGAAGGCGCATACTGCCTGATGATCAGAGACATTTTCCACAGTGTGGTGCAAAGTGATCCACCTCTGAATATACTCTCTGAGAGTCTCATTAGTTTTTTGCATGCAGACTTGCAACTCTGTCAATCCCGCTGGTCGCTTGCAAGTCCCTTCAAACGTTCTGACGAACACTCGGGACAGATCTTCCCAAGTGTAAATGCTGCTAGGAGGTAATTGAGTCAACCATGCCCTGGCAGAACCTTCCAACATGAGGGGCAAATGCTTCATGGCCACCTCGTCGTTCCCACCACCGATCTGAACTGCCACTCGGTAGTCTTCAAGCCAAGTTTCAGGCTTAGACTCACCAGTGAACTTGCTGACTCCTGTTGCCAACCTGAAATTGGGGGGGGATAACTGCGGCTCTGATAGCTCTGCTGAAACATTCAGGACCAGAAACATGTACTCGACTGCTCGTGGGTACATCTCTGTCGAGTGCGCCTCGATGGGCTCTGTTCCGGTCGACCAACCCTTGCACGATAATGGATCGCGCGTCGAAGCCTGGCTCTCTGGGGTCAACTGGAACCCTACGCCCTGTACTGTACTGACGCCTATCATCTGGCTGCCGAGGAGCGTAAGACCCACCCCTCGGAGGGGAATAGGGCACTCGACGCCTATCATCTCGGTCGAGTCTGTCGCCATATTGATCTCGCCGATTCTCACGCCCTTCGCGCCGCGGAGGCGATCTGGGGCTGTGAGCCGACTGAACCGTATTCACAGTGACAGATCGACTGTGAATTCTGTTGCGCGACTGAGACACGGCTGAATTCTGATCTCCTGCTGCCCGGAGCAGATCCCTGATCAGCAGCAAACCTCTGCCAGCTTCCGACTGCGAAGGCTGAATGGACTCTGCTATACGGGTCGCAGCTGCTAAATTCTGAATTGGGGTTTGATATACCTGAGTCGGCGGGAAGAGTTGACGTCGACTGGTGTCGGGAATTCGTTGTCGCGCGCGCTCGTCGAGTGCTCGCTGAAGGTTCTCCAGTCGAGTGCGCTCGGCCAAATTGGCCAGACGCGCCTCCTCCAAGGCACGAGCCTCGGGGGTTTCTCCTGCGATGGGAATACGCAGGGAATCCTCGTTCCTGCGGCGAAGCTCTTCTCTTTGCAGAGGGTCGAGTGGCTCGGGCTGGTACTCTTCGTAGTCTCGTGCAGGGTCGCCGCCGTCACCTGCTCCACCACCACGGGCGAAGCCAGGAGGACTGTGGGGCCCGTCGACCATCAAGATTTCCGCCGCTGGATCACTGCTTCCGCACTCGGATGCAGTCTCTCCGGGACCAGTCGACTGACCGAACAAGCCGTAGAGAGATTCGTTGGGCTCGATTGCCGCAACTTGTGTAGTGGCCGATTGGCGAGCCACCGCGTGACTCACCCATCGCTGAAGCCTCGACCGGCCTGAGCGCTTGCACTGGCGGGAGACCGGGAGGGTGGACGATGGAGGAGCCGACCGATATTGGGTCGACGGTTTCCGCAGCAAAACACCGCGGACACATGCGCGAAAATGCGTCGCACCGCGGACGGGGAGCGCATCTACGTCGAGTGGAGCCTCCTGGAGCCATGCGGAGTCGTCGGCGATGAAGGTGAGAGTGCCGAGACGGATCTCTTGACCCTCGACCAAAACTCCAGCAGACACCATGATGAAAGTACTCGGAAGAATCGCAACTTCTCCACAAAATCGCTAAAACACCTGCCCCACGGTGGGCGCCAACTGTCGTGGTTCTAAGCCTGACAGTAGAGTGGGGGGTAGGTATGGAGAGGCAAGGTCCTAGCTATGGAGAGGTTGTAAGCACAAAGGATGTACGAGTTCAGGCCCTTCTCGGAAGAAGTAACAGCCCTACGTCTCAGAGCCCGGAGGCGGTCGAGTGGATTATGAATGTATGAATTACAAGGTGCCGAACCCCTCTGCCTGTGGAGGAGGGTGGCTTATATAGAGTGCGCCAGGACCCCCAGCCAGCCCACGTAGGAGAGGGTTTAAGGTGAGTTAAGTCTGGGGCGTTACTGGTAACGCCCCACATAAAGTGCCTTTACTATCATAAAGTCTACTTGATTACAGGCCGTTGCAGTGCAGAGTGCCTCTTGACCTCCTGATGGTCGAGTGAGTCTTCGTGGTCGAGTCCTTCAGGCCAGTCGAGTGAATCCTCGTTGGTCAACTGGAAGGCGACCTCTTCTAAGGATGTCCTGGGGTAAGTTACTTGGATCAGGTCCATGACCCTACCCTAGGTACATAACCCCATCAAGAGGCGCGGCTTGGGTGGTGTCGGGCTTGGGGAGGAGAGGGGCTTTTGATTTGATGTGTTTAGAGGGGGGGTGCTTGGGTATTTATATTGGGGAGGGGGGGTTTACTTGGGGTAGGGGACAAGAAATAGACTAGGAATAGGAAAAGGAAAACCAAACAAGGAAAGGGGAGGGGGCTAACCGACCTAAGTCCCGCTGGGACTCGGCCAGGGAGCGGCGGCGGCTGCCTGGGCGCCTGGCGCCTGCGCTGCGCGCGAGGGGAGGGGCCGGCCGGCTGGGCCTTTGGCCCGGCTGGCCTGGCGGGAGGCTCCTTTTTTTTTAAATCGGTTCCGCGCAGAAAAACAAAAAGAAAATCTAAACGAACTCCGAAAAATCTAAAGTAAATTTTCCCCGACTCCTAAAAATGAGCCGAACAAAATGAACTTTTCTCCGGGCCTAAAATACAATTTTGAAAACGCGCATTTTTCCCTATCCAAATAAAACGCAAATAAAACTCCGGCAAAAACCAAAATTGATCTATTTATTAAATCTTCATTTTTCCTAAATTTGGGAAAGTCATATTATTCCCTCTCTCATATATTTTGACACCGGAAAATAATTGAAGATAAAATAAATAAATCAAATGATCCTCTTTTCAAAATTTGAGAGAACTCAAATATGAAAATAACGAAATCTCCAACTCTCTCCGAGGGTCCTTGAGTTGCGTGAAATTTCTAGGATCAACCAAAATGCAAGAAAATATGGTATGCATGATGATCTATGTATAACATTCCAAATTGCAAATTTGGGATGTTACATTTTCGAGGGGTTGTTGGGCCTTAATGTGATTTCTTTTGTTGGGCCAAGCACGGCCTCGGCTCGGCCAACATGATCAACACGGCCCATCCTCCACACTGGACCAAAGCTTATGCATTTCCAGCCCTTTCCTTCCTTTCTTTTGCTGGGACATGCTCATGGGCGGTGCTCGTGTTCCCCTCGTGGGTATGGTGCTCGGTGGTGGTGGTCGTGTTACCGTTGCATCGGTGCACGAATCGGCGCCGGTGACCACGGACATGGCGTCATGTGAGCTCGCCTGGCCAAGGGCTCGGGGGTGGCTCGCCGGTGCCGGCGGCAGTCTCTAAGTCGTGACCCCCCCCCTAATCCATCGGGCATTGGCTGGGGCACACGGGTGTGGGTACCTCCTACGGTGGAGGCGTCTATCCAAACTTGGGGACTGATGTCGGGCTAGAAGTAGATGGATGGCCGTTGCTCTTCCTATCTTAGTTGAGTGCGTTGTGATGTGAGCAGCGTACAATATCTTGCGATGGGGGTGTCAGGGCGGCGGCACCGGATGACGGTCTGCATGGTTGCTATACGGCAGACATCATCACAGTGGTGGTTGCTCTCCTCCCGGATTGTGTGGGCAACTGGAGGCATTGCGGCCAGTAGCTCGGACGTGCCCTCTCTCCGGAGGGGCGGCATCTTGATCCATATCTGAGGCTCTGACATCTCGCGCTTCCCCTGGTGGCCAGGTGGTGGCACAGGTGAGTTACCGAGCGAAAGCTCAGTGCCTTCGCGTTGACAGCGGCGACACCCGTGGGTGTCGCGCTCTTCTTGAAGAAGTTGTTATGGTTCTTCTCTCCATGTCAGGGCTCCGGATGAAGACTTTTTGTCCAGTGTGGACTTGGCAACTACCACACTCTGCACCGTTCTCCTTTGGGAGGGGGCGTTGCTGTGGAGGTTAGGTGTGCTAGGATCGTACGGTGGGGTGCCCAGTTCTTCCCGTGCTCGTTATGGGTAGCGTAGTCGCATATGCGTTTTGGGTGTTTCGGATGTCTCGGGATCTGCTTTGTAAGAGGACTACCTCATCATCTTGTATCATTCAGCTATGTACTTCTTCGAGTGTTGTTTTAGTTATAAAGCAGGGTGAAAATATGTTTCGAGGTTTTAGTTCGAACTAAAGCTCAACTAAAGTCACGACCTTTTTTAGTTTTGTGTGTGTATTCTTCCACAGCAGACTAAAAAAGTTGAACACCGGCAAACTGAGCCTAACATGTGTTTTCGGGAAAAAAGATAAAAGTGAGAATATTCGTTGCCACACCGTGTACACAGGCTGACCGCCTGACCCCACCAAACCAGAGCCATTCCCGCGCGAAACGCGCCCGCGAAAGTATAACGCGCGCCAAAATCAGTCGACACAGCACGCGCCGAGGAAAAAGATCCCGCGAGGAAGAAAGAGGAGCGACCAAACTCAGCCGCCTCGATCCGATCCATGGACGCGGCGATGGAGGACGCGGGGAGCGAGTGGGACCGCGGCAGCGGCGGGGCCGACGCGGTGCTGGGCCTCGCCGGCGCCGGCGCCTCGCTGTCGGTGTGCTACCACGAGGCCTTCGGCCCCCACGCCGACCTCATCCTCCTCGAGGCCGCCGACGACCTCCTCCCCGACCTCCTGCAAGGCCGGTAAGCCCCTCTCCTCGAGATTACCAAGCTTCTGATCCAATCGGTCCTCTTTATTCAGAGCCGAGCTCTTTTTTCAGATCTTCGATTTGGGCCATTTAGCTGTGAAATCCCTAGACCAGTCGATGTAATATCTTAGTTGATATGTACAGTAGTTCTTGATTCTTAGCCCTTCAGTCAGATGAGTACACGATCTGTGGGCTGTGGCAAAGAGCATCACCATGGAAAAACTTAGTTCGTTGACTGTTCCTGAGCCGAAGGCTGAGGCCTGTTAAATAAACAGTGAAATTTGCCACAGCTATGTTATTAATCAGATCTTTGCACCACTAGTCCAGCTTCAACTGAGAGATCATTATCTGTCATGCTATTGGTGTACAGTGGGCACACACACGGTGTTTCCATCTGAGAAAATTTGATGAAGAACTCTCTTGATGCAGGGTGACAGTAAGGGGCCGCCCTGAAGAAGAAGCTGTTCTGTGCACACCATCGGCGACCTACGCTATGAAGTTTGTGGGCACATCCAACTCCATGTTCCTCATACCACCCGGTGAAGCTGTCGCGGCAAGCCTAAGACCCGACCATACCAATGAGGATGCTACCGTCGCCAGCGATGCGGCCGCTTCGACCATCAAGGTTGCACCAGGGAGCATCGAATTAGTCCGAACGGCTCCGCGGCTCGACAAACTCAGCAGCCTTCTCAGGGAGAGGCCATACGTGCTTGATGAGGATCTTGGAGATGGCTCTGAAGACAAGAAGGGGCTGTACACGTGGCAAGACCTATGTGTGCTTGTTCAGTCCAGTGACAGCGAGCTGCTGGAGGGGCTGAATTCCCTCTCGGCTGTCGAGATTGATGGGTTCTGGAGGACCGTGGATGTCGGTTCCGTGAACACGGTTCTGGACATGATTCTGCACAACTCCGTGTTGCATGACTGGCTGCTAAATGCTTTGCCGGAAAATGCTGTGCTATCTGTCATGGAATCTGACGGTTTTATCCATAAGATTGTAACCCACTGCCTCAGCAGATTCGGCACGAAGGTTGAGCAAGAAGGAGGAAGTTGTTGGAGGCTTGATGAGAGACTGGTCTGCTTGCAGTTTGCCCGAAGAGCGCTCAGCACGGGAAAGATGAAGCTCAACAGCTTCATGGATAAATGGGAACGAAGCATCCCTTCAGGAATGCGTCCAGATCTTCAGATGCTTGAAGGGGAAGTGCTGTACGAAAGGCTTGGGGCTGAGACCTGGGTGCATGCTTTCAGTGTCGCCGATCTGCCGTTGACTCCAGCTGAGAGGTTTGCGGCACTATTCCGGGAGCGGCCAAGGTGGGAATGGAAAGACCTGCAGCCCTTCATCAGGTATAATTTATACTTCATTTTTGTGTGTAGAAACCCTGTAGTGTAATTCTCACATCTTTCTCACTCAAACATGTTTCCCAATGTTCTATGGTTCAGGGACCTGCGCGTACCTGGTGCGTCTTCAGAAGGGTTGCTGATCAAGTACACAAGAAGAACGCAACCAAGCGCTGATGCCGATCCTATTTTTACTGCTAGATAGATGATCAACCTACCCTGCTACAAAATCCATGTTATGGTTGTGGCCCTTGCCGCTGCTGGTAAACTGCTGGTGTTGCTGCATTTGATCTGGATATTGTAGACAACAGAAGATTGCCGTGGCAGCATTTCAGGCAAGCTACACATAGGCGATGACGCAAGAGGATTTCTTGTGCCATACAAAGTGTCTGATTCTGCTTTTGGCGCAGACAATTAAGTAATCTGAATTTCCTTTCAGTTTCTACTAGAGATGCAATATCTGTACCTGGGTGCACTGCACACTTGTTGCACATTTACTATATATTTTGTATTTCAGCATGTAAGCTCGGTTCTAGCTAGTTATGTTTTCCAGATGTTGCCTTCATAATGAGTAGCAGTGGAAGACTCGGTAGGCGTCTGAAAACTGAAACTGCGTCGCAGGTTTTGGGCAGGCTGCAAAACTCTATTGTGGGAGTCAAGTCATTTCTGTTGTGATTCATCTGCATTTTTTTTTGTATGGACATCGGAATCCATTGGCTGGAGGAAGAAATCTGCTTATCTGCATGATGATTCAGTTCAAGTGCAGTGCAGAATAGCCAGCCTCTACATTCTTCTTGCACACGTACAGCACAGATAAGTTTTTTTTTTTTGGTGTGAGCTGAGGTCGTGTCCGTGTTGAGGTCGGAATCGGATTACTTATTGAATTTCCATACGAGGAGGTTTCGGAGGCCGGTGTTGAGTCAGCTCCCTACATTACATTACTAAACAGTAAAACTGAGCTAGTTAGGAGCATCCACAGCGATTTAAACTCCTTAGCCGTTAGATGAAGCTCGTGAACGTACTGGATTCATCTGCAGCCCCGCACAACGTTTTTACCATCATTCATTACCGTCACGGATGGCACTAGATGGCCAGCCCAACTTAGCAGGGCTGCTGCTCTGCTGATTGATCCAGGTGCGTTCTGATGAACTGGGCCAACAAAGGAGCAACGTGACCCGGCCCAGCAAGCCTTCCCAATGATTCTGCCAGCCCGACGACCGCCAACAACCGTGTTTTTCGGCCGAGTCTGCTTACACCACCACATTGGTCGAGTTGCCGTTTCACGTTAAACTGATTTGTTTTCATTTGTTTGCTTGCTTGCAATTGTAGTGGACAACTCAAGTCTGATTAGTGTATTACGGGAAGTATAACAACTTGCATCATGGGATGCGTCCACCCACCCCTAACTTCTCTGGATAGTACGTACATATATCCTACAGAATAGTACGCATATCCTAGAGAAAAGGAGAAATAAAATCTACTCCTCCATATATTCAAAATGACGTTCGTACTTACATGCTCTTGGATAAAACGTAAATTCACAACAAATAATTCAGAAATTAAAAATATCCTTACTATTTCGGTGTGTTGATGCTCAACATATTGTTTCAGAAAGAACTTTATGAAACATGATTTAAATATTTTTTTTCACGCCCATTGGTCACCCCTCTCCCTGTCTTTCTCCTTAATCCAAAAAACATCCCGTGTTTCAGTTTAGACCGATTCATATTACTCTTATTGCACGAATGCTGAATATATGGGTAGAGCGTATTTGATCCAAATTCTTGGTTAATTCAAATTTGTCAAATACTTATACCATTCTTTCTTCAACGTAGACGGGCGCAGCAATGCGCGCTTTTATATAGTATGCCATTGCCACCACACCCGCCGTCTCCTTTCGATCGAGCGATCAACGACTAGACTAGAGGGGCCCCGATCCATGGCGGTCGTGTACTACAGATACAGGAGCGAGGTGAAGACGTTCTCGGTGCCGGCGGGCGGCACGGTCACCGTCGGCGAGTTGAAGCGCCTCATCCTGGCCTCGCCCCGCTACAGCAATCGTCGGCACGGGCAGAGCGTCGTCAGGCTCTACAAGTCGATGGCCTATGATGATGAGTATGACGACGACGCCCAGCCCGTGCCCCTCCACTCCATGGTGATCGTGTGCCGCGTCCCACCTGGCCCGCCCGCCGAGCTCATCGTCAGGGGCACCCCTTCGTCCCCTATAATCCCGAAATCGGTGCAGGAGCGGCGGCATGGCTCTTCGTCTTGGTCTGCGACGTCCCCGGCCGCGACGTCGTCACCTGCTGCTGCTCCGGTTCTCGCCCCGGCCCCGCCGCCCTCGATCCCGGTGGACCTCCACTGCAGGATCTGCGACAACGTCATGGCCGACGCAGTGGTCGCCAGCAACTGCTGCTTCTGGAGCTACTGCGACCGCTGCGTCAGGGGCCGGATCGCCGAGACGTCCAGGTGCGCGCGCCGACGAGCTCGTCCGCAACCCGGCGGTCCGCAAGACCATCGCCAACCTGCTCGCCGCGCTGGACGCAACGGAGAACGCGACGCCGCCTCCGCAGGACGCTCCACACAAGAAACCCGGCGCCGTGTCGTCCAAGCACAGAGACGGCGATGGCAGCAGCTCATCGCCCACATCCAAGACCGCGGCGACGACGACCATGGAAAACCATGAAGTCACTCTGTGCATTTGAAAACCGAACCGAAAAACCATACCGAAAATAAACTGAACCGAACCGATTTTATGGTTTTTATAGTTTCTGGTTTCGGTATGGTATGAACTTTTCATACCGTTTTGAACTTTGGTTTATATGGTATATACCGAGAAACCGAACGGTTAACCGAATAAACCGAAGTAAAAACTAAATTTATATTTCTTGAGATAAACAACCATACAAGCTGTCATTTTTCTTGTACATGAGTCAAATTCACTACTAAGCACGTAATTTTTTCTTGTAGCATAGTTATTTTTCTCTTTTTAAAATGCTAAACACGTCCATAACCATCAACAGATGAATCAATGCAAGCATATACACTTATATATATAGTTATATACTATTTGTGTAAAATAGTATGTGTTTTGAGTCATAAATTTGTAAGTTATTATTACGTCATTTTCAAATTCGCGTTAGGTTTGGTTTTTATGGTATATACCGAAACCATACCGAAATAATTTGGTATATACCAAAACCGAACCGTATTTTAATTTCATACCGTATTTACCAAAGTATTAATACCGTACAAACCGAAAAACCGTATAAACCGAATCATATAAACCGAATAAACCGAACGCACAGAGTGACCATGAAGCACATCGGGCTACCTTGCATCGCCACCATGGGAGGAAGAGGGCGGATCTTGAAGACCGCAGGCAACAGGACCGTAGCTTCAAGAGAAGGTGTGGGTCGCCAAGACAGGAGGGCGGAGGCGCCAGGAGCGTAGTTTCTCTTCTGTAATTGAAATGATGATTACCAGAATTTAGTGAAGAAAAATGGGCATTTACAGCTCAGTCTCTGTAATTGTATGCTTCCAACTATACTAGTAATATACTCCTATATCATTCGAATGATTTACCAAAGTGTTAGCATTAGCAATCGAAATACGTTTCTGCTGTGATTCATCTGCATTTTTTGTATAAACATCAGCATCCATTGTTGATGGAACATGAGAACTCTAATCGCGATTTGTATCCAAGTCATGCCTACCTTGCTGTGATGAACAAGCAAAAGAGCTTTCTCTCGGAACAGGCTTCTGCCCCACTTTATATAAAGACCAGAATGACCAAATCGATGCCTACCATGCCTGTTACTCCCGCCGTTCTTAAATATAAGTCTTTGTAGAGATTTCACTATAAACCACATACGGATGTATCTAGATGCATTTTAGAGTATAGATTCACTCATTTTGCTCCGTACGCGGTCTATAGTGAAATCTCTCCAAAGACTTATATTTAAGAACGGCGGGAGTAGTAGTATATTAGAAGGCCAAGAACTGTGCATGCTTCAGTTCATTCGTAGAAAACTTAATGATCAGTTAAAAAAGTGTGGAAAAACAAGGCCCAGCTGACTTAACATGTAAGGCTGGTGCTAGATAAGTACTTATGATTTCAGATGTTACCTTAAAGGAATTTACTATTACGGATTCAGAATGAATAGCAGAGGAGTGCATGGCAGGCTTCCGAGAACTGGAATTGCACTGCGCGTAGGTTAACAGCGAGCCTCTGTTTGCGGGGGTGAATTAAGAAGGCACTGCACATTCCCTTCGCAATACATATCCTGAACTTTATAGGGTTCTTCAAGAATTCAGAGTAACTGTTACAAACCCGGCCTGGCATTTTTTCCGAGATGTAAACGGACATCAGAATCCATTGCTGTTCGAATACGAATTTGTCGACGGGTCTGAGATTCCAAACGCGGCCTGTTCTTGGAGTCATCACATGCCTATCTTGCTGCGAGGAACACGCAGAGGCTCTGCCTGTTATGCATGGGCTGAAGGAGGAAGGAATCTGCATGATTCAGTTCAAGGGCACCGCAGAATAGCCAGCCTCTGCATTCGTCTTGCACACGTACAGTATGGATGGTTTTTTTTTTAGTGGAGGCAAAGCAGAATGTGTGTGTAGGAGCCAGCTGGTGGGCCGGGCTGGAAAGAAGCCCACGGGCCGGTACCTCGGACCGACACGGAGGCCCATCTACACAAAGCAAGAGGCCCGGCCCGGCCGAATCCTCCCAGTGTCCCGTTCCGTCTCCCCTTGTCTCTCTCCGTCTTTAGGCTTGGGGCTGGAGAGGAGAGCGCCCCGACTCGTCTCGCTCGTCGGGTAGAAACCCTAGCTTCGTATAAACCCAAACCCCCCGCCTCGCCGGAGCGGCGGCAGCAGCCGGAGGCGCCGGCCGCCATGGACGCGATGCGGAAGCAGCTGGACGTGCTGATGGGGGCCAACCGCAACGGCGACGTGCGGGAGGTCAACCGCAAGTACTTCGACCGCGACGTCTGCCGCCTCTTCCTCGCCGGCCTCTGCCCCCACGACCTCTTCCAGCTCACGGTACTTCCCATCCGTCCCCGTCCCCCCAGTCCCCGCGCCCCTCCCTCTCTCCTGGCGCCTGATTCCGGTCGGTGGAGGAGCGATTGTTGCCGTCAGGCTGCCTGCAGTAGATTTGGTTTCAAATTGGCCCCTGTGCTATTGCGTTTGTTAGTGGAATTCATCCACAGAACAAAAAACCGTGGTGTATGGCGTGTGGTCTGCTTTGAGATTATCTGAAGCAATTAGTTTCTCTTGTGTTATGCTGTGATCTAACCAGCCAATTTCGCTCATGACAGAAAATGGATCTCGGACCCTGCCCCAAGGTCCACTCGCTTCAGCTGCGGAAAGAGTATCCTTCGTTTCATTTAACCACCTCTGTTATGCGGCTCAGCATGTTTCGCTTCAGCAATTTTTTTCTTCCCACGGGTGCTAGTGTTTGTTCATCGATTGCCTTCCTGAGCTCCTGGTAGCTATGAAGAGGTAAAAGCAAAGGGGTCGGAGAATTTCGACAGGGAGCTCGAGGACATGATAGACAGGCTCATCGTGGAGTGTGAGCGGAAAATCCAGAGGGCGCTGAAGCGCCTCGCCGACGAGGATGCCAAGGCTGCTATCGCGATATCTGTGTCCGAGGTCACTCAGGTATTTAGACGCCCCTGTGTTATGAAGGCCCATCTTCTTGTCAGAGGCTAATGGCTTCAGCTAAATTGCCTGCGTTCCTGTTGATTTTGCAGTCTGAAGAAGTTGCGCAGCTGTCAAAGGAAATCAAGGAGAAGATGAAAGAAGCTGATATCTTCGGTAATGCCCACCTCATTCATATTATGCCCAGTTCGTTGTAGTGTTCCTGTTCACGGTAGTCCAGCGGGTTCACGGTACTGTAGCTGTCTTAAGTTTAACACACTCTTCAGCAGACACAGCATGAAACTACACTGAAAAAACATACCTGTCTCTAATATATATTCTCAACCAGTACTATGGATGGGAGATGGTATAATTAGTCTCTCAGCATAGTTTTCATAAACTAACAAAACGAGCACTGGTTTTAGAGCTGATTATATGGTTTCTTTATTACGGGCCAACAACATAGGATAGGAAACCGCAGGAGTTGGAAAAACAGAGGAATTGAAATGTTACTAAATGTTTCTTCTCGTCAACACTTCCCAAACAGATTTTGAAGGGAAGACTGATGATAAAATCAAGACCATGGAATTGGTCGAAGAATTAAGATCTAAAAGGGCTGACCTGCAGGTATGTATTATTTAGAATTTTGAATATCTGTGTTATCAGTTCTCATATATCTTGCAAGCGCATGTTACTAAACAGGTAATGTTTTAGTTTTAATACGATAGGTTCTTTTTTCCACTTCATTGCAGGCTACCCTCTTGCTTGATGCCTTTAACAAGGACCGAGCTGCAATACCTCAACCTATTCCACCTCCTCAAATGGCAACACTGCCAGCACCTCCTCCTCCTGATGCTCGTACTCAAGAACTGATCAATGAGAAGCTGAGTAAAGCTGAAGCCCTTGGTATGTTTTTTTATTTACCTTTTTTCTTTACAAAGTACATCTATAGGGTTTATATTCTTTTGAAAGCATATATTTGTGTGAGTAATTGGGACCAAGTTGTGTGAATTTTCTCCAATACATTCTAGCTTTGAATTCAACCACTCAATTAGTTGATTACTTGACAGTTGACACACCAGTAAGATATTTTGTATTGATATATGCTGGAAATTTTAGTTTGATATATTTGTTCTTTTAAAGGTGAGAAACTAAAAGGTTTTATTGGAGAATTGTAAACTTATCATTGCTTTTAGTTTTTTTTTTATCTGGATCATTTAGGCGTGACTTGATGTTTTTGACCTCAGTGCCTGTCGGGGTCATGTATTAGGCTTGCGGTATTATATAGATCTTTACTTATTGGTACATTGCACATCAGTTTCTTCAATAGTTGGATAATTAAGTTTTTCTGGATAGTTTATCTAAGCACAAAAAAGTATGCAGTGATGTTTTCATGTTTGTCCATTCGGTAGGTGAACAAGGGATGGTAGAAGAAGCGCAGAAGGCTTTAGAAGAAGCAGAAGCTCTCAAAAAGGTAGCTGTTGTCATCATTACCTAATTTTATCATGTCTAGCTTTTCATCTGTAAATTACTCAATTGTGGAAGGTTAATTTATATATTTTTAGCACTACCTTTGCAGAATATGGTAGAGATAACTTGGCACTGTTAGGTCACTGATACTTCCATTCTTTTCTTTGTTTTGTATGAACCATCACTGATGTCTCCTTTCCTTGACTTTATTATCACCAGTTGGCAGCGGCACGGCAGGAGCCAGTTGCTGATCCTTCTAAATACAGTGTTGCTGATGTCCGAATTGTGAGTTATGAAGGGCCATTTCTTTTTTCTTATTCGTGTTACTGCATTAATTTACACATTGCTAGCACACTAGGTTTTTCTGCTTAAATGTACGTTGATGATCGTTTAGTTAGTAGCATATGTTAGTTTTTCGTACATGCTGCAGAAATGCTTCCAACATTAGTAGTTTCCTTGATTCCTAGTATTTTTCAGCCATTTTACTATCCGATGGTATTTATTACCAAGTCTTACATGCAAAGGTTTTCTGCAACCTTGGTATTTGATGTGATTTCTCTCTATAGTTTCGAATACTAATTAAACTCATGCATTTCCCAGCCATTGGCGTTAGGAAAAAGGCTGTATTTTGCATAAGTTGAAATTTCTGATAAAATTGATCTTATATTGTACTATAATTCACTTCTTGTATCAGTTTAAAACTCATTGAAGTGACAGCTCGACTCTTGTGCATTAGGATATCTATGTTCCTTTTGTATATTATTACTTGCATGGTTCTCAAATTAGCTAGCGAGTAATGGAATATAAAGTGTTATGCAGGAATTTGTAGTTGTTCCACAAGTGGCTGCATGAACTTTGTGTAACTATATCGTCAGAATAGATGATATTGGATACATATATTTATAATTTTTTGTGCTAATGTTTTCCTGTATTATTTTCTGTACCATCCCACACTATTAAACTTTGGAACTAACTCCTTCATTCTTCATCATAATTAGATTTTTGTTGTTATACAATGAAGAATGAATTCCTGTGTGTCGCATATTTTGATTTATGAGCTTGTTCTTTTGTGCTGTAATTGGTATAGATGCATTGTGCATTCTTCATGTTCATGAATGTGGTGAATTAGGAATTGTATCATATGTAATGTGCTCTTAAGAATTTGGTCACCGCTATGGTCTGCATTATTTCTGAGGGTTATCTATTCTTTTCCTTTTATTTATATCTGAATAAACATCTCATACTACTGCTCATACGCCCAGCATTGCTAATCGTATCTTCTGTTCATTCTATAGACTGATCAGAAGTTGCGCCTCTGTGACATATGTGGAGCATTTTTGAGTGTCTATGACAAGTAATGCCTTTTATCTCTCACTTGTAAAATGTTGATTCAAATTGGATCTTTCAGATGGAAATGTATCTCATGCCATATTATATACAGTGATCGACGTCTTGCTGACCATTTTGGAGGGAAGCTACACTTGGGTTATATGTTGATTCGTGAGAAACTGAAAGAACTCCAGGTACATTCTTGCATGCCCAGAGTACAAATACGATGGTGGGAGCGATTGAACAAAGTAGTATTTCAGATATTATACACATTAAAACCAATAAATCTACATGATTCTGTTAACACTTGCATTCTGTTTTTCAAAATAGTTTGTGGCTATTTTATTTTTTTGCCGTTTTTCTAAGTTTGTTAAGTTGCAAATTTTGAACGTCTTTATCAGGTGCTGAATGTAATGTCCCATTTTCTGCTTTAAAGAGTTACTCTGTTTTGGGCCTTTTGGCATCTGTGAGTTTTCTCATCTCAAGGAAGAGCCTTCAGGTTCTTGCCTTCTCTATATGTTAATTTTATCTCACATTGGAGGGCGCCATGGTTGTTACGATAGTCATGACAGGAATTAGTCAATGTTGCATAAGCGGAATCTCATGTGACAATCGTCCTCCTTCCCATGGCAACAACAGCTGCCAACTGTATGTTGACAAATGTAAGCATAAGAGTGAGCAGAACATGGTATGGAGAATCATGTTTACTTAATTGTGTCAGCTTTCTCATATATACTGATCAGAAGCTGGAGCTTGCTTTCTGCTTGGTGATCCATATTTTGTAGAGCTGGTGATAAATAGTACCGGTTAAGTTACCCTGAAAGCGCACCCTTTTGCCATCTTTTCCTGTAAGTTACAACCTGTTCAATATGCTGCCTGCTCCATAAATATGTAAGTTGTCATTGTCAGAAAATCTCAACTGTAATGTATCCCTTGCCCTTTTCATTCCGTCGTCGTATGAATCGAGCTATCTCCACTCGGTAAGCATCTCTATATTGTGAATAATGTTATTCTAAAACCATGTCATATTTGCCTTTTAGGAGGAGAGGACCAAAAAAAGGACCGAGAAACCTGAAGATGACAGACGGTATGGTCTTTCCCAGCTTTGCTTTGTTCTATCATGGCGATTATTCTTAAGCGACGTAATTTGAAAGTTCATACTTGGTTTTCCTAGATCAAGGGAAAACAGCAGGGACCGCAATGGGCGGGCATCCAGGGATAGAGATGCAGAAAGAAAGGACAGGGTTGAGCCCCGGGATAGCAGAAGAGACCACGATAGGGATCGTGATAGGCGCCATGACAGGGACCGTCGCCATGACCGCGACCGTGATAGAGACCATGACCGCTCCTCCCGTGGTAGAGAGCATGACCGTGATAGGAGAAGGGAACGCTCTCGATCCAGGGACCGCAGCAGGTATTGCTGAATGTCTTTTTATTTCCTGTTTGATTTCAGAGGCTTGCTACTATCATAGGCCAATCCTGACAGTCGTTTTGATTCTCAGGCGCCATGAAAGATATTGAGTCTGTTGCTCCATGGCTGGCTGATTCCCCTGGGGGATACTCTCGTCTTCCTGCATGATAGTGATGGTGCTTTTTAAGATATATGGTGAGGTTGCGCTTTGTACTGGAGAAAGGAAGATAGTCTTGATGTTTGTCTTCGCTGCTGGATTGTTAGTCACAAACCCTGTGCTCCTGTTATGCATCTTTTCTGTCTATCTGACCTGATGTTGTGTACTTATACTGTTTTATATGTTACCAACAATGTATGAGTTTTGTGTTACTCAAGCCTCCTTGGCCCGGTTGTCAAACTCACATGTGACGGTATTTGTAATTTGCTTATCTTATGATGGTATGGAGCTAATTTTCTCCGTCTTGTTAAGGCTCTACTCCTCAGGTGGTTCGTGGCCTAAAGAATTTTCCATGCCTGATTAGTGATTACTCTCTCCGATCCTAATAATTGAAGCTCTAGGTTTGTCTTAAGTCAAGCTATAAATATTTCAACACCTTGAACACCAAAATTTGCTTTATTTGATTCATTATGAGATATGTTTTCATATCACATATATTTGGTATCATAGATCTTTGCAGTTTTTTCTATAGATTTGGCACTTGGCCAAACTTAAAATGTTTGACTTGGGACAATCCTAGAACTTCAACTATTTTAGAATCAAGGGACTATTTTATCAGTTTGTGAATTGAAAGGTGGTTAAAATTAAGAACTACTCCCTCTGTGAATAAATATATTAATAGTGATCTAAAATGTCTTATAGTTGTTTATAGAGGGAGTAGTACTCCCTCCTTTCTTTTTAGTCCGCATATAAGATTTGGTCAAAGTCAAGCTTTGTAGAGTTTGACTAACTTTATATTAAAAAATATAAACATTCACAATATGAAATCAATATTATCAGATACACCATGAAACATATTTTCATACTATATAGTTTTAGTATTGTAGATGTTCATATTTTTTATATAAATTTGGTCAAACTTTGTGTAGTTTGACTTTGACCAAATCTTATATGCGAAGTAAAAAGAAACGGAGGGAGTACATAGCATATTTGGAAGTTCCAGCTTTTAAAATAGAAAACCGCACATATATACAGCAAGATGTTATCTGCATACTTATGAGTACATTCATTTATGTGCTCAAAAGGAACAAAACATGTCGATAGAATCATATCTTTTGTCCCACAAATTGACATATTTTCTTTGTGAAATTTTACAGGTACATAGTTATCTTGTTCTGTATATGTACACCTGTGTAGACAATTTCAGTTTTTTTTTTGAAAATCAGGCTCAGCCCAAGATCATTTTATGTTATCCTCTGGTGAAATGCACTAAAAATGAGTCTTCTACAGACCTGTAGTCCTATCTCTCGGTCTCTCTCCTGCTCGACAATCGCCATAACTAGCACAAAGTCATGGGCAATCATGAATTTGTACAAATATAAACAAGACAGATGAACATTTTCTCTCAACAGCAATTTCAAAAGGAGGCATACATCTACACCCAAGGCAGCAGCATTCTCGTATTATATAAACATAAACCAAAACCTGGAGCTTTCTTCAATCCAGTCCCAAGTTGAGATGAAATCAATCTTACACAACCGTCCTTTCTAGTAGACTCTCCTCTTGCGGACCTTGAAGCTGGTCGAGCGGATGACGTCGTCATCAGCGTTGAGCTTCATCTGCAGGGTGTCCACCGACTCGGGCTTGGTGAAGTAGGTCCAGAGGAGGTAGATGCCATCGTAGTAGGTGAAGGGCAGCCCGGTCCTGCTGTTCCTCTTCCTGATGCTGTAGGCCAGTGGGATGACCCCTCTGTTGAACACCTCCACGTACATGGCACCCCCGGCCACGAGCAGCTGCAATAACAGTTCAGCGAGGGAGGAGCTCCATCAGTACGCAGAATGACAATTGCCAACAGATTTGATACAATTGTACTAGAATTCGCGGCACACTGTTTCCGAATCCCAGTGAACCTGAACCCCATTCTCCTGAAATTGTCCGGGTTTGACAAATCAGGCTTGAAATTTGTGGGTTTTAAAGGGACCATCATTAGTCAGTAAAGTTTTGAAGGCTATAATTGTATCCAACTTTTTGAATACAACAATGTGCGTGCTAGAACACCATTACCGCATGGTTCATGGCACGCTTGCTTACGTGAGTCTGAACCCCATTCCCCTGAATCTGTCGGGATTTGTGGGGTTAATGGAACCACAGTTTGTCATTATAAGTTATATGAAAGGCTATTATTGTACCCAACATGTTTAATGCAGCAATGTGCGATGCTAGAACACCATTATCATCAGTGGTGAGATGTTATTCTCTCCCAATTGGCAGAGAGAACATCTAACTCATAGGTGGAACGCTGATGACCAAGAGAACAATAAGAGGGCATTGTTTCGATCAGGTGGTGTAAATAGCCATCATGCACTCAATCAACCTACTCAGTTCATCTTAAACTGGTAAATAAAGATAACCTTTTCATGCATCACATTTTACCCAAGGCCTTCAGATTAGCAAAACATCAGTACAATGATTGGAGACTCAAGCCAATACTGTCACAGTGGCCACCACCACCCTGAATTCTCACAGGAATTCCTGTGTAAATTGCAGCCGGATGATCGTCAGTGGCAAGATGCTATTCTCTAATCCTTTTCTCTGCCAATTGATAGACCATTAACTGACAGGCGGAAAAATCGATGAACAAGGGTAAATATTGATTATGCGCTCAACCTACTAGGTTCATTTAACTGGTAAAGATATATATCCTGTTCATGCACCGCATTTCATCCAAGCCTTGAAGACTGAAGCCAAGACTGTCACATTGGCCATTACACTGAATTTTCACTGGAATTCATGTGTGAATTGCAGCTGGACAATCCTAGTGAACTAAGCAGCGATTCAAGATATGCAATGTCACATTATCTGCTACACTAGACTAGATTTTCGCAGGAGTCCATCTGTGAATTGCAGGGAGGAGATGACCGAATCCGTTGGAATAAGAGACACTGCGCGGGCGGGGGTTAGGGTTACCTCCTCGTAGCGCTGGATGAGGGCCAGGCGCTCCTCCTCGGACATGTCGGGGCGGAGCACGACCATGGTCTCGTACTGGCGGAGGCCGGGCGGGCAGGGCGGCATCTCGCGCTCCTCCAGCGCCATCGCCGCCTCCGAGGCCGACATCCCGCCGAACCCCGACGACGACCCGTCCTCGTCCCCGACCTCCTCCTCGTCGCGGCCGCGGGTGCGGGTCGCGGACGCCGCGCCTCCGTAGAAGCTCGCGGCGTAGCCCGTGGAGAAGGCGCGGGCGGCGCGGGTGAGGCTACGGGGCGCGGGGAGGCGGTGGCGCGGGGCGAAGGCCGCGGCGGAGGAGGAGACGGAGACGGAGACGGAGAGCGCCATGGGCGGCGGCATTGGAGCGGGCGGGGGAGGGAGAGGGGAGGAGGCAGTGCGGGATAGTGGAGTCCCGTGGATAGATAAGGATAGGGGCAAGCGGCGTGCACTTGAATTCAAATGCGTGTTTCTTTTCAAATCTCACCCCCACTGGTTTTCTAAAATCCCATTTGAATTTTGAACAACGATTATGGGATGTTCGGGAGCTTCGGGCTCTCCCGAAGAAATAATACCCCTACGTCCTACTTTGGTTGTATTGATTTCGAGGAAGTACAAGTTACATGTTGATCTACCGTGAGATCTATGTGTGCATCAGGTATCGTCTACAGGTCTCACCCCTCGGTTTAGATAGATACCAGGGTGTACACAGAATACACCTAGGGGAATCGTGGTGCAGACAACCTCTAAGTCTTGGAGTAAGTGCCAAGTCTTCGGAAACAAACCATCTTTGGCGCTTCTAGGCCTGACGAATCATGGTCCACTGGTAAATTATCTTAGGGGGGGTCCTCGACCTAGCCCATCTACCCGGGAGACGACAGGATACTATCAATATTTTCACTATATTTTGATATTCTAGAAACAAACTAAAAAAACATGCTGTACAAGGATATTACCTAGTGCAGAAATTGTCTCGTGGATTTCACTCGAATTATTTAATTAATTCAAAGTGTTTGATATAAATAAATGAAGTTCTAAGTTACAACACAATTGTGATTGTTCCTACCAGACAGAGGCAAGAGGCATCGCCGCCTGACGGCCAAGGTGATGAAAGAGGCGACAGTGAGGAAGTAGGCCATGTCACCGTTGTAGCGGGCAAACCGTCTTGAAGGACATGGAAATTTCATGGTTGTGTTGGATGAAACTAACACCAACGGCCTCGAGGACATTGCCTTGTCAATGACGGATGAAATCCAAGTGGCGAGACAATATAGTCCCAAAGTGGAGGAGATGGACCCACATATTATGAAGAAGCTAACAAGGTCGGTGAACTACAAGGCTGAGGAGGGTGAGACTTTGGGAAATGCTTAGATGAGCATCTCCCTTGATGACACAATTGGAGCTGATCAAACCAAGGATTTTTTTGAAGAGAATTATTAAGGAAGACTATACACGTAATGTTTCGGTTCCCTCCAACCGGACACAAGGTTCTCTCGCTCAATGATGGAGTGTCATCCAACATGGTTGTAACCGGTGGCCCAATTGTTGACTAAGTGAACAACTCACCGCCGAGTGGATTGCTAACCATCGAGTATGTAACCATCATTCAAGTTCTATATGAGCAACGAAGCAAAATGGGTGGGAAACAAACCTTTCACTTTGCACCATTGATTCAAAGTTCTCCAAAAAGAATAGAAGTGGGCTAGGAAAATTAAGAAACAATATTGAGGGGGTTAAGATTGAGGATCTCCAACTCATTTGATGTGGGCGATCATGGTGAGGGGGAAGAGGGTGGCTTCACTCCAAGCTCTTGGCCAAATGAGACGAATATAGAAAATGAGAAGAAGAAGAATGGTGAAGTTGGCACCTCACAGAAGAACACGGTGCGATGATCGAGACAAAGAAAGTGTTGGCAGCCGAACATAAGCAAGAGAAGATGGTGAGGTGGATGGAGCTCAAAATGTTGGAGGAGTAGAGGTTGAGAGAGAAGGTAGTGACAGAAGCTTGCTTAATGAATGTTGAAGAGAGGAAGGTGCAATGCGGAGGAGCAAAGTCTTGCAATCAAGGTCAATGAGCAAATAAAAAAGGATAAAGTCGAGGAGTGCCAAATCACTTTCATGGATTTGAGTGGGATGGATGAAGTGGCACAACAATACTTTTTTTTCACGAATACACAAAGCTTGAGTATCATTTCATTCATAGAATAAGTTAGAGTGAGTACATGGGATGGTACAACCCATGGCACGAACACAAGAGGCGTGAACATGGTTGCCGAAGCAGAGAGACATGAGATGCTTGACCCAAACAAAGAAAAACACAGCTAAACTCGCCAACTAGGAAAGCAGCCCAAGCAACAACTAGACGACCAATATCTCCACATCTAGCACTGAGGACACCGCGACCAAACAAGACAACGCCTTCACGAAGAAGAACGACACCAAGACACCATCGTCGTCCGGTCTGAAAAATCAGACCTAGAGTTTCCCCTGATGCTCGAAGTGGGGCATGGATAACGGCCATGGCAGCGCCTTCAAGAAGGAGACAACACCCATGGGTGTCGCCACTACCAGCATTAGATGAAGTTATTTCTCCCTAACCATGTACCGAGCAATCCCAAGCCATCTGAGTATGAGTCAGAGAAGCGGAAGTCGGGCATAAGCCGAAACTGTGACCGCCGGAAGGGGAGCCACACTCGACGCCGAGGAGGCATCGGGTGTCACCGGACGTGCGAGCTGTAGTGGCTTTTGATGCAAGTTGGTTGGCAAGTAAATGCATGTCCACGAGTAAGTTTTCAGGGTTGTGGCGGCGCCTGGTGGACGCTCGACACATAGAACCTAACCAACTAAACTATGCTTATATTCATTTAAGTAAATATCTCAACTATTGAAGTATACATAAATTTTTCACAAGATCATAAATTGGCCAGAATTACTGGGCCACCCGCCTTTAAGCTGAGGAATAAGGTACTAGAGCTTGCATAATCCAACATCTTCATCAATCCCTCCAGAAACAAAATCGTTATCAACCTTTGATGTGTGCGGGTATGCCGCTTGAACATTGGATGGTACAATCCACTCAACAGAATAAAAAAACGTGGTTCAATTGCTCATACTAGTAAAATACTACTCCCTCCGTTTCTAAATATAAGTATTTTTTAGAGATTTCTGAAGGAAATATGCACTAGAGGCAATAATAAAGTTGTTATTTATATTTCCTTATATCATGATAAATGTTTATTATTCATGTTAGAATTGTATTAACCGGAAACTTAGTACATGTGTGAATACATAGAAAAACAGAGTGTCCCTAATATGCCTCTACTTGACTAGCTCGTTAATCAAAGATGGTTAAGTTTCCTAGCCATAGACATGTGTTGTCATTTGATGAATGGGATCACATCATTAGAGAATGATGTGATGGACTAGACCCATCAGTTAGCTTAGCACTACGATCGTTTAGTTTATTGCTATTGCTTTCTTCATGACTTATACATGTTCCTATGACTATGAGATTATGCAACTCCCGAATACCGGAGTAACACCTTGTGTGCTATTGATACGTCCATTTTGCATCATATTTTCTTACTGTTATTTACAATCTTTTTATCCATAATAATGCTTTTTGGAGTAATTTTAATGCCTTTTCTCTCATAATTTGCAAGGAACACACCAAGAGGGAGAATTCCAGCAGCTGGAAATCTGGACCTGGAAAAGCTACGTCAGGCCACCTATTCTGCACAACTCCAAATGGGATGAAACTTTACGGAGATTTTTTATGGAATATATAATAAATATTGGAGCCAATAAGTACCAGAGGGGGGCCACCAGGTGGGCACAACCCACCTAGGCGCGCCAGGCCCCCCTGGCGCGCCCTGGTGGGTTGTGGCCTCCTCGACCCACCTCCGGTGCCCATCTTCTGGTATATAAGTGGTTTTGACCTAGAAAAAAAATCACAATAATACTTTCGGGATGGAGCACCGCCGCCTGGAGGCGGAACTTGTGCATGAGCACTTTTGCCCTCCGGCGTAGCGATTCTGCCGGGGGAACTTCCCTCCCGAAGGGGGAAATCATCGTCATCATCATCACCAACAACTCTCCCATCTTGGGGAGGGCAATCTCCATCAACATCTTCACTAGCACCATCTCATCTTAAACCCTAGTTCATCTCTTATATTCAATCTTGTTACCGGAACTATAGATTGTTGGTAGGGGGTGACTAGTAGTGTTGATTACGTCTTGTAGTTGATTACTATATGGTTTATTTGGTGGAAGATTGCATGGCCAGATCCATTATGCATATTAATACCCCTCTGATCATGAGCATGTTTGTTGTTTGTGAGTAGTTACCTTTGTTCTTGAGGTCATGGGATAAATCATGTTGCAAGTAATCATGTGAATTTGATATGTGTTCGATATTTTGATAGTATGTATGTTCTGATTCCCTTAGTGGTGTCATGTGAACGTCAACTACATGACACTTCACCATATTTGGGCCTAAGGGAATGCATTGTGGAGTAGTAAATAGATGGTGGGTTGCGAGAGTGACAGGAACTTAAACCCTACTTTATGCACTATTCCGTAAGGGACCGATTGGATCCTAGAGTTTAATGCTATGGTTAGAATTTATTCTTAATACTTTTCTCATAGTTGCGGATGCTTGCGGAAGGGTTAATCATAAGTAGGAGGTTTGTTCAAGTAAGACCAACACCTAAGCACCGGTCCAATCACATATCAAATTATCAAAGTAGCGAACACAAATTAAACCAATATGATGAAAGTGACTAGATGAAATTCCCGTGTACCCTCAAGAACGCTTTGCTAATTATAAGAAATCGTTTTGGCCTGTCCTTTGCCTCAAAAGGATTGGGCTACCTTGCTGCATACTTGTCACAATTATCGTTACTTGCTCGTTACAAATTACCTTTCTATCAAACTACTCGCTACTTGCAGACACTACCTTACTGAAAACTACTTGTCATTTCCTTCCGCTCCTCGTTGGGTTCGACACTCTTACTTATCAAAAAAGAGCTACAATTGATCCCCTATACTTGTGGGTTATCAGCTATCAAACGTCACAACGTAACTGGGTGATTATAAAGATGCTCTACAGGTGTCTCTGATGGTGTTTGTTGAGTTGGCATAGATCGAGATTAGGATTTGTCACTCCGTGTATCGAAGAGGTATCTCTGGTCCCTCTCGGTAATGCACATCACTATGAGCCTTGCAAGCAATGTGACTAATGAGTTATTCACGGAATGATGCATTACGGAACGAGTAAAGAGACTTGTCGGTAACGAGATTGAACTAGGTATGATGATACCAACGATCGAATCTCAAGCAAGTAACATACCGATGACAAAGGGAACAACGTATGTTGTTATGCGGTTTGACCAATAAAGATCTTTGTAGAATATGTAGGAAGCAATATGAGAATCCAGGTTCCTCTATTGGTTATTGACCGGAGATGAGTCTCGGTCATGTCTACATAGTTCTCGAACCCGTAGGGTCCGCATGCTTAACGTTCGATGACGATATGTATTATGAGTTATGTGATTTGATGTACTGAAGGTTGTTAGGAGTCCCGTATGTGATCACGGACATGACAAGGAGTCTCGAAATGGTCGAGACATAAATATTCATATATTGGAAGGCTACATTCGGACACCGGAATGGTTCGGGTCGTTTCGGATAAGTTTCGGAGTACCGGGGGTTACCGGAACCCCTCCGGAAGTTATTGGGCCTTATGGGCCTAGTGGTGGAAGAGAGGAGGCAGGCCAAGAGGTGGCGCACACCCTCCGTAGCCCAAACCGAATTGGACTAGGGCTAGGGGGGGCGGTCTCCCTTTCCTTCTCTTCTTCCTCTCCTTCCTTCTTCTCCTACTTGGACTAGGAAAGGGGGAAACCTACTCCTACTAGGAGTAGGAATCCCCCCTTGGGAGCGCCCCTTGATTCCGGCCCTCCTCCTCCTTCCCTCCTTTATATACGGGGAGGGGGGCACCCCATAGACACACAAGTTGATCTTTAGCCGTGTGCGGTGCCCCCTCCACAGTTTTCTACCTCGGTCATATTGTCGTAGTGCTTAGGCGAAGCCCTACATCGGTAACTTCATCATCATCGTCAACACATAGTCGTGCTGATGCAACTCACCCTCGGCCTCAGCTGGATCAAGAGTACGAGGGACGTCACCGAGCTGAACATGTGCAAATCGTGGAGGTGCCGTGCGCTTGGTACTTGATCGGTTGGATCGCGAAGACGTTCGACTACATCAACCACGTTACTAAACGCTTCCGCTTTCAGTCTATGAGGGTACGTAGACACACTCTCCCCTCTCGTTGCTATGCATCTCCTAGATAGATCTTGCGTGATAATAGGATTTTTTTTAAATACTGCGTTTCCCAACAGTGGCATCCGAGCCAGGTCTATGCGTAGATGTTATATGCACGAGTAGAACGCAAAGAGTTGTGGGCGATAATAGTCATACTGCTTACCAGCATGTCATACTTTGCTTCGGCGGTATTGTTGGATGAAGCGGCCCAGACTGACATTACATGACCGCGTTCATGAGACTGGTTCTACCGACGTGCTTCACACACAGGTGGCTAGTGGGTGCCTGTTTCTCCAACTTTATTTGAATCGAGTGTGACTACACCCGGTCCTTGTTGAAGGTTAAAACATCACACTTGACAGAAAACCGTTGTGGTTTTGATGCGTAGGTAAGAACGGTTCTTGCTAAGCCCGTAGCAGCCACATAAAACTTGCAACATACTAGTGCAGAACCGGGCAATAGCACCGGTTCGTAAGACCCTTTAGTGCCGGTTCCCTAACCGGCATTAAAGTGTGGTCACTAAAGGCCCCCCCTTTAGTACCGGTTCAGCACGAACCGGTGCTAAAGGGCAACCACGTGGCACGAGCCAGCTCCGGGGGCCGGGAGCCCTTTAGTACCGGTTGGTAACACCAACCGGTACTAAAATGTTTGGGGATTTTTTGGTTTTATGATTTCTTTTTCATTTAATTTTGTGTTTTCCATTTTAATTCTTTCTCGTTTGCTGGTATTTTACGATACTACACATT